>NC_143015.1:132672116-132972116 GCF_055824585.1 Amblyomma mixtum
TAAAGAACCCCAGGTAGTAGAAATTTCCGGAGCCCTTTACTACGGCGTTCCTCATAGCCTGAGTAGCTTTGGGATGTTAAACTCCCATAAACCAAACCATAAACCAGTTGAGGAATAATAAACATAAAGACCCCGGCCTACGCCATTAGGTCTGCTGTAAACGCGGCAGCGTTAAGGAGCCCGTGCCGCCGAAAAGCCATTGTCGTCGTTGGCGTCGCTGACCATGAGCGAAAAATCCACGAAGAATCCCCAGAGGTCGTGTGGCATTGCGGCGTCATCACAACCTGTCCACCGGATTATGAGCAGACTGACCACCTTGGAAGGTGGCAGTTAAATCAAAGACTAGTCGCAAGATGTTGCTCGGGCAGAGCACCCTGGATCACACAAGCCTCACAGGTGGCAGCGCCTGCCATCGCAGGGCAGTGGCGCATCGCTTAACCACTGCATCATTGCGTCAGGAGTGGTATGAGGACTGTCAGGGAGCTAGCAATGCGAAATAGGGACCAATTCTGCATCAATCATTTACCCATAAACGGTATCGCATCATACCCTTAAGGCGGATATTAGTAGAATGTAAACTTGGGTCTCTGACCACGTCAAAAAGGGGGTTAATTGACGTTTCGGAATCGCTACGGGTTGCTTGTTTTTGAAATAAGGAACCCGTAGCTGTTCCGAAACGTCAACTAACCCCCTTTTTGACGTGGCCAGTGACCCAAGTTTACATTCTACCATGGCACTACCTGACCAGATGGAATTCCGTCAAACCCTGGATTACAAGGCGGATATTCAGTGACCCCCCCCCCCCCCCATTTTTAATTTTTTCGAATGAAATGGTTACATATAATATTATTAAAAATACTACCAAAGAAAAGCAAAGCTTGCATTTCAACCAATAGTTCAGAGCCCATCGCATTAGAACCGTACATCTTAATGAAAGGGAGTTGCTTGAGCCAATCAAGCAACGAGTTCACAAAGCTTGACTTGCGATTTACTAGCTCGCTTGAGTTGGAAAATTGCTTTACCCTACAACACGACTATCACTCCTGAGCGCGCCAGAAGACGAGAATGCGACGTAAGCAGCACCCGCAGAGTGGGACGTATAAGAGCCATCCGCGAATATGTGAAGGCCGGGAAGGGAAGACTGAGAGGGAAAGCGAGAAGGGAGAAGACGGGTGAAGGAGAATGAGGAAGCCAGAGAGGGATGGTCGCACCAGGGATCAAAGCGGGGCAACATATCGGGCGGTAGGTAAGTGTGACCTCCAAAGGTGACGGGATCTACACCGTTTAAAAGGTTGTACTCCGCACAGAGGCGATCCAATTCCAAGGGAAGAGGGGGTACCCGGAGGAGTACCTGAAGCGCAGCTGTGCGCGTGTATGCATTCGCTGATTACAGTGCGGCACGCGATTTTAATAAAACTGCAGATATTAAACGCATCGTTTTTGGCAATCTGAAGACTGTCACGCTTTTTCCAGTCTTACACTGGAACTGTTTCTATAAGTAATGCCGTCAGTTCAGCTCGGTCGGTAACAAGACAGTGCCAGCCGAAAGCGTATTACATTCCCTTTTATGTGTGATGCCTCATGCTTCACAAAAAATTTAAAATTGAAAACTGGTTTTGAGGAAAGGAAATGGCGCAGTAACTGTCTCACAGATCTCGGTGGGCATCGCTTTCACTATTTTTCGAGACTATACGCGACTGTAATCCTCCGGCAGTTCATGGAGGTTATAGTTTGTCCACCAGTGAGTTCTGGCGCGTTTCATGCACGCAAAGTTGTTTGTGAATATTGTTCGTGAACATCACATGCAGTAATATCTGACAAGACCATGCAGGTAACTCATAAAAGTTTACATCTAAATGAATTACCGAAAGCGACGCTAAGTTATTCAACTCAGCATCGCATTCCGCTCCCCCTCCGAAGTTGGGATCATTGGTAAAGTCAGCATTAAAGGCGAATATTGTGAATCTGCGAGCTCTTGACAGCCACTGTCGTCAGGCTACGCCCAACGAAAAGGGTTGTCATCTCGCACAAGCGAGTTATCGCGCTATCTTGTTTTCCTTCCTGCCTTTTGAAGTTCGCTTAGCTCTCGGTGAAAGCGGAACCTTTTCAGCTCTACACTATCAAGGGCCTGCCACGACAGTGTACATGCTACTTCCTTGTTGAACGCTTTCGGTCTTCTTTGAAGGCTTCGAAAGCAGTCGCTTCTCGTTTTTCTTATGAACAGCCACTAGCTCTTTGTTTCCACTTTGTGAAACAGGCTTTCCAGTAAGTCACTCTTTCGCATAGTTAGGGATTATTCTCCGCTCATCGCTGGCTTTTCATAGAATGGACGCGTCGGGGTTGATTACACGAACAGGTTGAGCTATGTGGTGGCAACACGAAATAAAAAACTGGAAGCACTTGACGCTATAAGTGGAGTCGATATGTACAGCATACAAGTGACGTCAGGATCCGCCAATGGCAGACGGGGTGCAATCTGATACCAGGCCGTATTTCAAACGGCAGAAACGGTCTAGCACTTGAGTCGGCTGCCTCCTCTGTCACGTCTCTCTCAGTCAAATGTATAGATCGTCACGGCACTGCAACCTAAAGTATTTAAGGGGATACTCTCACCTTGAGTCTCAGTCCTTGCCCTCAGTACAGCCTTCATATATTTCGGGGTAATAGTTTTATTTGTTTCCTCGCACATTTCAGTTCAATATTTAACGCTTCTGAGTAGTGTCGTCGACAGCCTTGTTTGTTTCTCAAAGAAAAGCGAATACTGAAGAGAATCGAAGTTTACGAAAAGGGAATCCGTTTTATATTTAATCCGAGCACAGATATTCTGCTACGTGTGCCAAAGCATCGGTAGTGAACGTCGTACGCCTTGAATGTGAGTACAACACGTCCTAATCTCCATAAGTTAGGTCACGTTAAGACGCCTTCAATGATCTATGTTATCTCAAGGAGCAGTGACGTCCATATGTAAAGGCCGCATAGCATTTGTTGCTTCGCATTCTGCGCAAGTTCGAAATGAATTAGGACAGAATCACAGCGCGATTTGGCTAGGACAATAATTAGTAATTATGGCTGGTCGGTTGGTTTGGTTTCGGTTTTAAGGGGTTTAACACCCCAGATTGATTGAGACTATGGGGGACACCGTAGTTAAGTGCTCTGGATAATTTGTACCACCTTGTGTTCTTTAATGCACACTGAAATCGCACACTACACGCTTGTCCTTCATTCTTTGTCCTCTGTCCGAGCGCTGTTCTTGTATTCAACGATGCACCAACTAGCTCAACTTTCTGCTGTAGTCTATAGGCAATCTATATATTTATGGCTATTCCCTTCAGTAGACTTTCTTCTAAGACAGTCTATGGACTATGAATGCACAAAAGAAAAACAAGATTTCTAGGAAAGCGATACAGTTTATAAGAAGTCGATAGACAGTCTCTAGGCCACTTTTATCACTGCCGCCGCAATGGCACAGCTCAGCCACTGCGGCGGCTATCATGTGATATAACATGATAAGATGCCTTAAGTACAAAAATGTGAAATATACGATATTTTAAGAAAATGCCTGACATTCTAGAACAAGAAATTCAGTAGCGTAGGACGCGCAAGTAATTATATGCGCTCGGTAACTATATATATATATATATATATATATATATATATATATATATATATATATATATATATATATGCGCTCAGAACTGTCTGCGCAGATCAGAGCGCATATACAAGATGTGTGTTTTGCCCCTGGATAAGCAGTTGAGAGCCAGAGCTGCGGTCGCCCTTTCCGCCGTTCCTTCTATGTGTTTTCTGGACTGGAGCAGTTGCGCTGCTTTCCGAATTATGTGTAGTTTTGACAGAAACTGCGTCGTGATCCTGGCGTCGAGCCCGAGATCATCGCCTACGAGGGGCAGTCGTCCTGCCATATCGGAATAGCGAGGGCTTTAACGCGATAACGTTAAGCAGCCCGTGTTGTAGAAAGGTCGACGTCGTCGTCAGCGTCTGTTGTCGACACCGGCGTCGACATCGATGACCGTGAGTGAAAAATCCCCACAAAATCCCTAGAGAAGCATCCTAAGTGGCAGGTCGGTCACCTATGTAACGTTGCCTTGTGGAGTAGCAGGCTAGGGCCATGTTGCCACCCGCCGACCGCTCCTCCTTTTCCTCTCATTAGAATTCCTTTCTCTCTCTACCTTATGACGTCATCACAACCTGCCCACCGGATTGTGAGCAAACTGCCCGCCGTGGCAAGCGGCAGTTAATGATGTTTCGCCAGAGGTTGCTCAGGAAGAAGAAATTTTGCAAAAAGAAAAACGTGGCTTAGGATCAATGAGGTCATTGGTTAATTTTCAAAACTTTGAGATCACTGCGGTGGCCCGCATTGGAGCAATGCGAAAGCAAAACGTCCGCATACCATATCGACGTCCATGGCTGTTCTGACGCCCATGTACTATATCGACGTCCACGGCTATTTTGACGTCTAAGTGCACTTTTTCGCGTTTGGTTTCGTTTATTGGCTTATTGGGGTTTTAACGTCCCAAAGCGACTCAGACTATGAGAGACGCCGTGGTGAAGGACTCCGGAAACTTCGACCACCTGGGGTTCTTTAATGTGCACTGACATCGCACAGTGCGCGGGCCTCTAGAATTTTTCGCGTTTAACTGATTGACTAATTACACCTCATAAACCAAATTTTTCCCGCGGCAACATTTTATCACAGACTATCTATCACAATCATTACATTTTCACACATTTATCTTCAGAGAACGACGTAATAGTGCGGACAAAATTTTCGGACATGCTATGCGGACACTTTCTGCTGACACGACATAGCCATAAAATGCTCTCGCATTAATAATTAATCGTTTCAATCTATACTACCACGAAAATAAACATGAGGAGATCACAGTGACCCAACAGTCACAAGTTTTGAAAGAAAAATCTGTACTGAGTAATTGGAAACATCCGGTAAAGCACATTTCTTTTTGTCTCAAAGAAAAGTTTAGTAAAGCTTGCGTCGGAGATCTTTAGACCTTATGCTTTTGTTCCACTACGCATCTCAACAGTACGTTCTTCTGCACCCAGCCCTTTCGCACATTTTGTCCCCGAATATGAATATTTCTATCCAAATGGTGAAAAAAAAACGGAAAAAACTTTCAGCTCTCTAGCAAGCTAGGCGCACTAAGTACTCTAGCCGCGTAAAGGTCAAGCTCCGATTCGGATCCCGTCAACTTCGTGCGACGAAGTCAAACACACCTTCGCCAAACACAGCGGCGCCGATAAGGACGCAATGTCGTCTCTGCGAAAAAGCTGCGACTTCAAGTTGCTTGTCGCTTGGCTACGGCAGCGACGATATACAGGGAGCTATGCTCATTCCTTCGTGTTCCGCGAAGCCCCGTTGAAGGAGGAAAAGTCTTGCACAGGTTCCGGGTTTCTCATTGAACGTAACGCGACCACCTTGACGGCAACAGTTTACTCGGTAAGTGTTTCTTTTTTTTATTGTATTTCTTTTTTGCGACGGAAGTTTTCTAAATAGACTCGACAGGCTGCCAGGTGCCTGGAGTACAGGTCCCCGCACTCACATCGTTCAGATCCGGGCTCCGAATCGTGTCGTAGCCCATGTGACCTCAGATAAGAACAGCCAGGCCACAAACCTCATAATCAGTCTTAAGCATGTAACTGTTCCCTTAACCTGAGTAATTGGGCTAGTTGGTACGTATTCATGGTTAACGAGCGCAAAAAAGAAAGGGCTTGTGTTGTGTTTTCTTCTCTGCCGTTTTCGTCTTTTTTGCGCCCGTCAGCCATAGATATGAAATGTTTCTGTGTTTCTTCCCTCAATGCAGCTACGTGAGCCTGAACCTTTGTGAGCCCTAGTGAGTGTCAAGCCTCGTGTAAATTATCGAGAGCCTCCTTTAAAATGAGGCCGTTTTTCAAAGTCATCAGGAGTTAAGAGTGATCTGGAGCCGTCACGAGCTTCAGTTTGACTGCCACGGACCTCAGTTTGAGTAAGTCCGTGAGCCAGACCGTATAACTTTCCATCTCCCACCTTTCAAAAAGAGGCTAGGAAATACGAAGCCAAAACAGAAGTCTAAGCTTAACCATCTAGCTCAACTCTACGCACTTACTGATCCCTAAGCTCACAGGCTGGAGTGGGCTTTGGCCTGCGTGGATCTCGGATAGAATGAGGTCATAATCATATCCTCTGCATGACGATGAGATTCACGATAACCTGAAGCATACAGGCAGCACGATAGCAAGAAATTTATTATTGCGGCAGTATTAGAGGCCCCGTTCTCGAAAAAAAGGCCGACGTCCGTCCGTCGGAGTCACAAAAAAGGCAGGTTGCCCATCTGCCACGATGGGCTACGGAGATTGGCCGAGAGATGACACGTGACGTCGTGACGGCATCATAACTGTCAAGGCAGAAAAATGGGCTAGTTGGCGGTTCATGATTAATTAAAAAGACTCGCGCATATGACTGGGACGAAAGGGGAACAAAAATAGTCATCACAACCTTCCCATCGTGGCAGGTACAAAAAAGCGCTATTTACATCCGCCAGAGGAAGACCCTCAGAAAAGCGCAAGGCAAATGTATCTGCACGGCATGTTAAGCCACTTTTTAAACAATGAGGGCTTTTTGTTAATCACCCATCATCATATTTTCTTTTGTTTATGAACTTTCGACTTCATTGTTTGAAGTGAACTTGCATTTTATCTTCTTTGTTGGCTTATCATGGAATGCAAGATACTCTGCTTTCTGCCTTACTGTGTATGTCCTGCGCCTTCCTCGGCCTTTTTGTGTATGTCTTTTTTGCGCTGTTATTTCTTCCAAAAGCTATGCACCATCTTGCCTGACTTCAAGTTTTGTTCCATCTGCGAGTCGTGCATAATTAAGCATTCGAAAATAGCAGTTCCCCTTGCGATTACACCACAGTCATTAAAAATGCCCAGTATACGAACCACTCCTTAAGCGTTTCGACATTTTTAACAACATGCGCTGGTTGGAGTCTTTGTTAGTCGTTGTGGTTGTTCACTTCCCTTTTCTTGCTACGTGTCCAAATCATATTGTTGTGAAGTAGACGACGAAGAAGCGGGCTGTGGCGCGGGACGGAGCGCTCGCGCTAGGCCCGCAGCCATTAAAATCATATTTCATTGGTCGTCACATAGAGTTTCTTACTATTACCTAGATGGAAAGCTGGCAGCGCTGCACTTCAGCCACCATGGACGCTCAAAGCATCATGGGACGGTGAGCTACTTGGTGCGGGACAGACCTATTTTTTTGGGAACACGGAGTGGCACTACTGAGATGTTTCATTCCGAAAACGCTGTTTGTGGGTGCGCAGACGACTTTCGTGCGAACGCAATGCGCAAAAGACAAAGTAGTGATAACGCAATAGCACACGACGCCAATAAAAGGTTTCACTTTTGCGAAATGCCATTAAAAAACCTCTTGAAGTGTCTAAGCAACAACATTTTTTTGAAAACATAGTTACTTTTAAAAATTCGCCTCTAATTACGAAATATTAGCTTTTTTAGAGGTCATTACTTGGCCAATAGGAAAGCTAGCCATCTCATATTTTGGGCAAACTTTGCATTTACCTGCTTTTCTGCTCGTTTGTTGCAATTTACAGGAAGGATACTGAATGTTAGGACATTGGTAGTTATCTTATAGCTTTATTTCTTTATTATTTTTTGGCCAAAAGTTGTAGTTCAGCAACAAGTAGCTCAACGCCCCATGATGCTTTGAGCGCCCATGGTGGCTGAAGTGGTCTCGAGGGGTCGCCATGCAAACTCCCATAGACGAGCTGCCAGCTTTCCCTCTAGGTAATAGTAAGAAACTCTATGGGTCGTCATGTCGTTCGGTTCCTTGGCTTGCCGCTGCGTATCATTTGGTGTGAGGTGCGGGGTACATCTTCATCCTGTCCCTGGAGCACCGCCGCCTTCTGCTCGCCTTGGTCGTCGGCCTAGGGGACATGGACTCCGCCGCCCGGCTCTCCCCAGCTCCACTTGACCAGAACCGACCAACCGCTTTTCCCCCCTGCCCCGTCCCCAGCCCCGAACATAAGACACGGCGACCAGGACCAGACCAGTTATGACCCGACGACGACAATAGCCAAGACAGCACCCCCGCCCAAGCTACACGGCGAGTCTGTAAACCTTGACCTTCGGCCCTGGGCGACCGACCGCTGGCCCTGACGCTCCGGGGAAAACTCTTCATCAGACCATCTCATCCATCGTGGTGGAAAGCCTTTCATCTTCTTCTATCCTTTCTGACCATCCTCACCGTCAGCTCATGCTTCAGAATTCACGCAATCGATCGGGACGGTCGCTCGGTGGCCCCGGGTAATGTTGCGAAGTAGACGACGAAGAAGCGGGCCGTGGCGCGGGACGGAGAGCTCGCGCTAGGCCCGCAGCCATTAAAATCATATTTCATCGGTCGTCATGCCGTTCGGTTCCTTGGCTTGCCGCCACGTATCAATATATCACGCACTGTGAGAACCTAAGCACACGTTCCGTCTTCCTTAAGAACGAAAGAACTCGCGTCTTGCGCTGATGTCAGGCTGTGTAGTGCCACTGCCAATAACCCTCTCCCCGTTCGGACGCCTGAGACAGCGACAGGAATAGAAAAAGAGTTTTTATTAACACCAAGTCTGGAGCTCAGAAAGAGCCATTGCAATTATTGGCCTCATCTTCGATCCCGACTGCAGTGGACTCGCAACCAGACACTGCGTAGCGTGCAGTCCTGCTGGTCATTTATGCATCGCTTATGAATAAGTTAGGCAAAACATGTGTGAAGTTCCGTTACGGGAATAAACACCGGAACAATTTCCAGCATGAAAAGCCAATGAGGTTTGAATGTTTCCGGATACCTATGAGCGGCAGGAAGAGATGTATTCGATTATGCTGTAGAGATATAATTGATTATTTAAATATGTATGTCGGTTTATAAACATCTTATTTTGCACCATGTTTACGACGCCACGAAATGAAGAACAAATACACCAGTGAGGCTGAAAACCTTCGATGAAAAGCCAGGGGAAATGGGCTTGACTAGAAAACCCCATCAGGCAGCCAGGAAAAGATAAGGTACGAAAGCCCGAATGTTATTCATTCTTACTATCTCATTTTTTACTTCCGGTTACCTAGCTTCAATCAGCCTATTATTCAGCCTCTATCTATCCGATCTCTGCTACTTACCTTGTCACTCGCTTTTTCTTCTGCCTATTTTAGGTACCGCCAAACCATTGTGTGATCATGCCTCGCGTTACAGTCGTTGTTGTTGTTGTTGCCTCTGTAGCGATGACATTGGCCGGGGTTTGGTGCAGATCCAAGTCGGTTACAAATTCATTCAAGCTTATCTCAAGTGACTCATAAATAAAAATTGAGGAATACTTTAAAAGGAACAAGGAAGAGCCCTTTGGGACTCCAGTGTGGAGCAGTTAAGGAGGGCAGTCTCCCATGCCTCTCGGGTGGGGGTGGGGGAAGGGGGAAGGTGAGGATTCTGAGAGATCTGCGATATCTTTCACATGCCCACACCACGTAAAAGATATCGCAGATCTCTCCACAGTGAGGGAAGCGCCATCTGTGTTCGCATCGAAGTGTTTTGCTATGGCAGGACAGAGAAGAGTTCCTGTCTGCAGGCGCCGCAGAGTTCGCTCCTTCGCCTTATTCAGCCCCTTGGCAGGTGCCGGCGTCAGAGCGTTGCAGTATTCCCTCTAAGTATGGCACATACTGTACTTAGCTTTCCTGCGAGGTCTGACAACCGGTGGTTTATTAGAATGTCAGAATGTACAGCGAGAGAAGGAAAGCGTTTTCGTGGGTGGTCGAAGGTGCGCTCTAATGGCGGGCTTAGGTAGTTTTCTGAGATTGCGTTGCCACATCTAAAGAATACCAATTGCGTCTGGCGACAGGGGGAAGTCTTTATTTCTCTAATGCAGTTGATGGCGACCGCGACCATCGCTGGTATTAGTAGCAGTAGTAAATAAAGCAAATGTTTGTGCCTAGGTCAACAATATCAGCATGCGCCGACTGCATATCTTTACCTGCTTCCTTTTGAAAAAAAATGTGTGCCAAAGAAGCGAAGTGTCTGAGGCCGGCTATCACTTTCATTTTCTGCAATATTTTATTCCGCCTACTTGCTCTTAAGCTGCTATCTCGCGGAACCAACATTGACTCCGCATTGCCTTCATGCCCAGAACTTCTGATTCGAAAAATATCCTAACCACTTCTTCAAATGGATATGTGATGATTCGGATAGTCAATTTCAACGCCCTAAAGAGCTGGTACTAAACTTCAGCCGAGCAAAAATGATTATCAGGAAATGAAAGGCGCGGCAACTCTTTCACATCGCGGTGGACACCTGAACCGCGCCTTGAGGGAACGGAGAGAGAAACAACTTTATTGCCATAGATTGGCGGAATTTAGGGCAGGTGGGCTTGGTGTGGTCCCCAGGTGGGGGCGACTGCCTGGGCCCACGAAATGAGTGCCAGTTGGATGCTCTTGTCTGGCCTTCTGAGGAGTTGGTTCCATCCGTCTTCGGAGGGAGCTGGCAGTAAGGTTCGAGGGGGCGGATTTCCCGCGCAACCCCAGAGGATGTGAGCCTGGGTGGCGATTTCTCCCTGGTAACAATTTTGGCAGACGGGGTCGGAAGAAGGTCGGAGTGAAAGAGTGAAAGAAAAATCTGTGGCGTTGAGGAGGGCTGGCGATATTTAACAGGCACCTGGGGATATTTAACTTGCACTAACATCCCCCAGCACACGGGCCCCTTTTTGCGTTTCGCCTCCATCAAAACGCGGCTGCCGCGGTCGGGTTCGAACCCAGGTACTCCGGCTTAGTAGCTGAATACCCTACCCACTGAGCCACTGCGGCGGGTTGGTGCACACTAAAGAAACTCATTTGGTCAGAATTATTTCAGAACCCTTCAAAATGGCACCCCTTTCTCTCTTCCTTGTTTCACTTCCCCCTCCATCGCTTTCCTCACTGCCTCATGGAGGCGTCCATCGAAAGTTGGACTGAACCCGCGAAAAAGTAGTGGTGTGGGAGAGGCCCATTTTCATATTCGTTTATTATGCCTCGAACTACAATTTGTTACTGGGTCTTCTCCTTCCTCATAACGAATATTTGTTTTTTGTTGTTTTTGCTTTGCGATGTGAAACAACAAATCAAACTAAAAAGGAAGAAAAGGCATCAAGGATAAGTACAATAGCGTCCGGTGATCCCCCAAAAAAGTGCTCTCGCTCTATGCTCGTCATTAGGCATCTCTCTCTTTCTTTTTTTTTGCAGCTAAAACACACAAACTTCCTTAGCCATCAAGTCAGTGTGTTTATTACCCTCGGGGTTGCCCCTACAAGCACGACCCGCAAAGCGGAAGGCCAGACCCTCTGCCGGGGCCACGCTTTGTAAATACGCCGTCGGGACGCGAAACCCGCACAAGGGAGCAGCAGCATGAGCCTCAACAACAGCAACAGCGGAGGCACCAAGCAAGCAAGCGCTATGCAGCCGTCGCAAGCAGCCGCTTGCCTTTCGCGAGACGCAGCTGCGGGCGCGCTCCTTATTCCGCGGCTCGCTCGTGGCCCGCTTGTCAAACCCCGAGGAGCCCGACGGCGCCGTGCAAACGCACTCACTTGCATTCGTCTCCGGGCCAGCAGCTCGGCCGGCGCCTGCAGTGGCGGCGTCTTTCCCCATAGGCAAGTGCCGCAATGGCATCGATCGTTTGTTCTAGTGCTGCTTCTGCTGCTGCTGCTGCTGCTTGCTGCACTAGATAGCACGCTAGCTCATAAACGGCACCGGCTTAATATTTAGGCTTGGGTACTCATTTCTTCCGCTCGCATTTCCTTTGCTATCATAGATTCATGCATTCATCGCACTTCCTATTATTGGTTACGATGCAAGCACCGCACTGCACCCGTCTCTGCAAGCTTTGCTGGACGCATTTTGATAACCGTCAGTGAACTATATTTGTGCCCATACCACTTTCTGTAAAATTGCAGATCTTATTAAAGACTGATGATATAGGATAAATTCTATAGACCTCTTACGGCGTATACGTAAATCACGCAGATGTGAATGGTATGTGTGTGTTAAGGGGGGGGGGGGGGGGGGGGGGGGGGTGAGAACATTTGGCTGCTGACAGCGTGGTGCGGCAGGTGCGACAGGCACCGAAGCTGCTGTAATCGCGAGAAGAAAGCCGGTAGGGAAACGTTTAATACGTGTGCGAAGCAGGTGGTTTAGAGGCCATAATGGACGTTTTTCCCCACTAGGTCAAGCCCCATGACGACACGCCGTTTCCAAACAAGTAATTGCGTCTTATTTGGGTCCCTGATGTACGTTCAATAATAATGATCACAAAAATATAAAACACACCCGCTTCATTATAGGTAATTTGTTGTGAGAACTCCTCTGCGTTCTTTGTCTTACGCCTCCATCTCCATGTATAAACCTCAGAGCCACCGCGGTGGCTCAGGGGCTGCGGAGCTCGGCTGCTGACCCAAAAGACGCGGGTTCGGTCCCGGCCGCGGCGGTCGAATTTCGATGGAGGCGAAATTCTAGAGGTCCGTGTACTGTGCGATGTCAGTGCAGATTAAAGAACACCAGACGGTCGAAATTATTCGGAGCCCTCTACTACGGCAGCCCTCAAAGCCTCAGCTGCTTTGGGACGTCAAACTCCGCAAAACCTAGAACCATCTAAACATCAGACTTGTGGCACACCTTTTAAAAAAAAGGGATCAGAAATTGTCGACTTTGCCCCCCCCCCCCCCCGGATTTGGCAGGCTTCAAGAAAAAAAACTCTAAAGAAATCAACCTACAACGATCTTTAAACTGGAGTACAGCTTCATCATCAGCTTTGGTGTTAACGATAATCGACACACTGGTGCTAATGCAGAAACTTGAAATACAAAAATCAAATTAATGTTTTAAAAAGTACGGTCGGTCAACCACAAAAAGCCGCACAAACATTTCATCCGGCGATTCATAAGGACCACTAAGTTGCAGGGAGGAAATCGATACGTTGAGATTGCCAAATTCTTCATAAGTTTGCCGAGCTCTTGGTGATAATAATTATAGCACATCTCTTAGGTAGTAACAATTTTTAAGAGTCAGGATGACCTGTGGCACTATAGACAAAAAATTGCATACATTGGACAGACTATTTGTGCTAAAGAAAAAAAAACCGGGTATAACGCCCGAGAGTATCATTGCTTGGAAATGCCCGAAATTTCGGGCAGAAAAGCTCAATGTAAAAAAATATTTCAGCATAGTCATGCTTGGCGCCTTGTTTCGTTTCGGGCTATATAATACCCTGAAGGAGTTATCTATGAGGAAGTGACAAACGGACATACGTACCCACGCTTTAAGCAAGAGTGATTTATGGGCTATATACAAGGCTACCTACAAGCACTATTCAACATAGCAGTTCAAGCACGGCATGACAATATGTCGCTGACCCAATTCAGGCAAGAAAAGGTTATTACTGCCACTAGTGGACCTGCAACCCCTCTTGATCACCTTTTATTTTCAAAAACTCACATCAGCACCATCCACGGTATGATCTGCGCAGCATAAAGCCTAAACAACGTCGTGAAAGGTAGCATAAAAAGCCCGCGAATTCTTTTTTTTCTATGCCGCATCTGGCTATTGTAACAAGACTACCGCGACCGGAAGAAACATTATTTGTCAGAAAACTGTTTTCTGTGCTCAAAGGCATTCGGCCGCGCTGTATTTAAACATGATTCGCAACTTCCATGGTGTCATGCGTATACTTTATCGCGAATCTTCAGTTTATTTTACTTGCTGTTCGTGCATTTTACTTGCTATTTTTATTCTAGGACAGTGCTCTTTTACGAACGATCCCTGTTACACCTTGCTGCCTACATGTTTTTAATGTGCATGTAAGATCCTTGTGAAGAGTATTATTCGCTGAATTTTGACGTACGGACAATGTTATCACCTTCACTGTTTTTGTAATATTGCCCACACTTCTTGGCCCTCGGGCTGCAGTATTTTGTAAAAAAAAACAATAAATAACAGCGCTGTCTGAAGCTAATATTCGCGCGTCCACTTAGTTTTGTGCCGTACCTGCAAAGCCAGCCTAACAGCTCAACATGCGCCCCAGCGTACATACCTTGCACTGTCGGGAACAGCTGTTTTAAAACCATACGCAGCCGCTGTCAGGAGAAAATACGTTGATAGCATTCCACATGCAACGTGCGCTGTAGTCCGGAGCGAACCGCTGTTCCAAGTCGGAAGCGACTGCTACCTGAGTGCAGTTCGGCAGACTGATTCAAGTACAGCCCTGCTTATTTTCTTTGTGGATTCCTTAAATGGGGTGAATTATTTATTGATCGCCAGTGTGTGCTACACAACATATTGTGGAGTCTGGCGGCCTTTGTGAGAAATCTTAGAGGGAGCTCCAAGGAGGACAGGCATAAATTGATGAGAGTATTTCAGAAAGATGCAGAACCCAATCAAGAAAAATATGCATAAGAAAAGGCGGCAAGTGCTGCAAAACTAAAATGACGCCATAGCACGATTCCAATCGGGTATTGTCCGGGGAAAAACGAATACTTAAAACAGTTAGCTTTTGCATAATACAGTGTTAGGAGTCAATCTGATGATGCCGAGTATGTCCGGTGGTTTGGTTTGGCTTATTGGGGTTTCACGTCTCAAAGTGGCTTAGGCTATGAGGGACGCCGTAATGAAAGGCTCTGGAAACTTCGACCACCTGGGGTTCTTTAACGTGCACTGACATCGCGCAGTGCACGGGCCTCTAAAATTTCGCCTCCAGCGGTATGTCGGGTGGATAAAGGAGATAAGTACTGAGCCGAGTCCAAAGCTAACTTGTGGTTAAGCAAAGAATAAAGAGAGTCAAGACGGTGTTTTCTCCGCGTGTCAAGAGATTCAATATTATTACCCGCCATAAGCCGAGTTGGGGAGTCGGTGGTTTTAAACTTTGAATAAATAAACCGAACAGCTTTTCTCTGAACCCTCTCTATATTGCTAATGTAAGTTTAGTAAATGAATCCCATACAATCAAAGCATTCTCGAGCTTTCGCCTAATGTATGCTTTAATTGTCAGTAGTTTTACGTTGGAATTTTAAGATGGAAAGAGAATATTTAAGTTTTTGCCTCAGGAGGCATAGCTTTCTAAACGCGTAAGAAACGCGAATGTATGTGTCATGCATTTGTTGATATTCATTCGTTGACACAATTAGGCGTCATTCCAGTTTTTCCACAGAAATATTCTCGCTTAATTGAGAAGGGGGGGGGGGGGGGGGGGTAAGGTAAGTGGCATAAAATGTCTTCCACTGCTTAGTTCAGGCATGTCAGTTCAGACCCACGAAGAAAACGCCCTCTGCCAATGAGGGGAGAGGGAGGTGGGAACGTTCGAGCAGGTCAGGTTAACGATCCCCTCCCTAGATCTAACTATATAGGAAGGGGCCCGTGAAACACTACACCTCATAATCAAAACTAAGTATCTCCTGAGCTGTACTGTCTTTGCCGAAGGTAACCAAGAGCGTCATGCCGTGTTTCTTAGCCGTGTAATGGAGAACTTAAAGCACCCCTTAGGCAATAAATCTCAGTAAGATAAGGAGACCTCTAGTACTCTCCTTTCAAGTCTTTCTTTAGGGGTGCCGTAGGCTTGGTTTGTTTTTACAAGGCTTAATGAACCAAAGCGACTTCAGCTATGAGGAACGCCGTAGTGGAGGGCTCCGGAATAATTTCGACGCCCTGGTGTTCTTCAAAGTGCGCTGGCATCGCACAGCACACGGGACTCCAGCATTTCGCCTACATCGAAATGCGCCCGCCGCGGCAGGCATCGAACCCGCGCCTTTCAGATCAGCAGCCGAGAACCATAACCAATGAGCCACCACAGTGGCTGGTGCTTCGCTATACGGCTGAGAAGCAAACCCTGTTTCTTGGTTACTTTTGGCAAGGGCGGTGCTTTTTTTTTTAGCTATATACAGCGAAATAAAAAAATATAGCGCTAATTTCCGTACCATTCGTCGTACAAAATGCAGCCAACTGAGTGCTTCAGGGAAAACATCAAAGGGCGATACGCACGGTTAAATGCCCCATTGCGGCTAGATTTAGTGCCTGCCTTTAGTCTTCCGCCAGGCTCACAGCAGCGGTAAACCGATAAGAATCATATGCATCATGGCCGCTCCACAAGCTGTGCACATGCGCAATGAGCACCGTGAAGTGGGTCTATTATTATATTATTCCGGCCCTCCTGACAGAGTAGAATATATCTTTTAAAAAAAAGGCATCTGTTCCCTTCGCGTTCGAAGGGCATATTTAACGCTTGCCCTATTCGTTTAATAGACTAAATGAAAGCCGTATCAGCATGATTGCCGCTAATTAGCCGCACAGATGTCAGTGTCTGTATGTCGTATTCTTTGCCAAGTTTAGAATTTCAGTTCTATAATGTGTTCTGCTTTCGCTGTTAGGACCTGAACAGCGAGAGCTGTTAAGGTCATGATTCTCGCTTCTGCGGCGTCGGTGATGGCGGCGTAATGTGTCGGGGGAGCAGAAGCACAGCCACCTCTGCGACGGAGGAAGGGAGAGTAACACTAGTCAAAAATTGCGTGTGTGTATGGGGGGGGGGGGGGGCAAAAAGTAGAGGGGAGGAGAGCATAGCTGAAGGAAGGGGGTAGGGGATGAGGGGAAGCCTACTAGAGAGAGAATGTTTCCACCCAAAACTACAGGGTCAGAAGAGTACGTGGCCATGTCTGCGTGCCTCGCGCTATTTTAGTTGTCTTCGCACGGGGTGCGTGGCCGTCGTCAAACGCGTCGAAACACCTCTTGACACCGCTGCACGTAGGTGGAAGGCAAGAGCCCTCAAACTCTCGGCGGGTCATGAACACTGAGAGCGCATGATCGGGGTGCTGTCCAATAACATCCGTTATTCTAAGCCCACACATTTCATAGGCAAATATTGACAACACTTACGCCTTCCTGCTTAACCGGGAAACTCAGCGATAACAGTATCGCGGCTCAGAGCTGGTGAACTCCCACACCCCAGCCCTGAATCACTATTTCCGCATCGTTATTTCCGCTCCGCAACACTTGGCGGGGCTATACTCATTGCCACAAGGTAAAGCGTGCGTGCGTGCGTGTGTGCGTGTGTGCGTGTGTGCGTGTGCGTGTGCGTGTATGCGTGCGTGTGTGTGTGTGTGTGCGTGTGTGTGTGTGTGTGTGTGTGCGCGCGTGTGCGTGTATGCGTGTGTGTGTGTGTGTGTGTGTGTGTGTGTGTGTGTGTGTGTGTGTGTGTGTGTGTGTGTGTGTGTGTGTGTGTGTGTGTGTGTGTGTGTGTGTGTGTGTGTGTGCGTGCGCCATCTTAGGCTGTGAAAAACAGGTATTTCTATTGCCCACATCCAGTGTCGCTGAACACCTTTCTTGAGCTAATTATACGCTTGCTTTCTGCAGTAACCGAAGTGCATTAGAATAAATAAACGGTTCTGAGCTCTGTTTTTAGCTTAGGGCCTGTGGTGCTAAATACTCATGCAAACGGGCGAACTCGTAAGTTAATTTCTTTTTTTTTAACCCGTCGGTGCGAGGCGGGGACAGCAGTGCGCGGTGTATGTCTCTAAACCCTTGTGAAAGCCAAAAGCAGCGTGATATCTGAGACCCAGTAACACTGTGTGACGCATTTGTCAACCGAACCTCATCGCGCCGTTAGTTCCTCTGCAAGCGAGGATGAGTTGGTTTGACAGCGGACTGCAACAGCTGCCTTGCGTTGCGTTCCATGGACAGAGACGAGTATGAGGGCTGTGGCAGCAGCGGCAAGTGGTATTTTTTTATTTATTACTGAGAAAGCTTACCAGTGCTTTAGTGGCGACGCTCACTTTGGGCTTTGATGTACCTCGCATAGCACATGGCAAGTTTCACAGCCATTTGCGGGGACGCTGCTGGCATCAGTCCTCCTTGTTGGGCGTAAAAGGCTATGTCGCCCGCTTGGGAGCCTGCGGCTTGACCGCAGAGGATACCTTCGTCGCACCTTCGAAACACAAATTTTCGTATCTCCTGTAAAATGGGTAAAGTTATGATTCGCGTTCGCACAAGACTGCAGGTAATTTATCTCACCAAATTAAAGTGTGGGGTGTTTTTGTTATTATTATTGTCATAGTATTATTACTAATTATTTCTAATGTAGTTCTCATTTCTTATTTATACAGTTCATTTTATGAATTATGTATTTGAACAGGCGCCCTTTGTGCTTCGAATGCAGGCGAGACGCAAAACTCACCATGTGCTGCGCGATATCAGCTAACGTTATCAGCTCACGATGTCAGATCACTCTAAACACGAATACGCCTATACGGGAGTAAAAAGGGTGTGCGATAGAGGACAGCTTAGTCCCTTTTTTTACTCCTTTGTGTTTGTAGTGCATAATATTAATACGGGGCCTTCTACTAAGGCGTCCCTCATAGTTCATGTGTTGTTTCGGGAGGTTAAACCCTACGATTTACAATTTTTTGTCTGCATGTATCGCATTCGTGCTGTACTCCGACTTTCTTCGAACTTTTCCTAGCTGTTTCTAGACATTACTTTAAACATTGATTAAATTATTATTGTTCTCAATGTTATTTTTTATTGCTGTTCATGCCGGTTTATTAAACCCCCACACATACCAGTATTGCCGGCATTTGCATGTTTCAGTATACCTTGAAGAGCGAAACAGATTTTACTAAAGAAAAAACCAGCCAACAAGACGGGGACAAAGGAGAGACGAGGCACACGCAACGACGTTGTGTGTCGGTGTGTATGCCTCGTCTCTCCTTTGTCCCCGTCTTTTTGGCTGTTTTTTTTTTTTAAGTATGTGCCAACTAACCCAGATTTCAACTCTCCTGAGATTTTACTATAAGAACCGCGATTTCGAGTCAAAAATTTTATTCCGTATTTAAAAGTAGAGAATACCTGTTTTATCTTGTACCGAAAAAAACGCTCCGCACCGCTTCAGTCGCATTATGAAACTTCAGATGTCACGTAAGAAGTAGGGTTTAACCTCATGTAGAAAAAAAAAGAATTCGTCCAATGACAGGCTCTATATCGTTTCCTTCTGTATAGAAATAACGATTTTCTTTTGGTGATGATCGCTGAGAAAAAGAGGCTACTTATAAATTCGTTTTTCATGCATTAAATTTCTCTTCTTTCGTCAAGAAAAATTTTAATTGAACCAGCGTCACTTTATTTGCACATATAGATATGTAACCAAAGTTGAGCCGAAAGGGAAATAATCATTTATCCATGTCTCCTTGAAAGCTACATTCGCTTTGTGTAGACAGTAGTCTTTTCGTGTGCATTATCATAGATCTTCACTTTAAAAACAGCAGGAATATTCTTACTACAAAAAAGAGTTCTTGTTCTCCCCAGTCAACGAACCAAACTTAAACCAACGACCGCGCAACGCTGACAGACACTGGCACCATCTTAGGCCTAAATTGGTTTCAATATGGAGGTATTTTAACGGCAAGAATAGAAAGAATTCTTGGGTAAGTTCCGGCTACTGGATCTGCCGTCGTTCGCCCGATGTTAAGCCAATGCACAAAGTTTCGTCATTATCTAATGTTAATATTAAGCAAGTAAGTTGGGCTAGTTGGTGTTGGGAAACCGGCTGCGACATGTTAGCTAGGACGAATAAAACAGCGGACAGGGAGAGAAACACTGCCCCGTCTGTTTCTCTGTCTCTGTCCGCTGTTTTATTCGCACTAGCTAACATGTCGGAGCCAGTGCTTAGCTATTGTAATGCTCTACTGAGTTGTTACCTTATAAAAATGGGCTACAGACTTTATACACACTTCTCATAGACCCTATTGCCTTCCGATATATATTCATTTTTGGCTATTCATAGCGTATAGACTTTCTGAAGTCGAAAGTCCACAAAATGTATATGGCTAGATATCTATTGTGTCTATAAGCTATCCATGGGATTTGTGTTGTCTATAGACTAGTGTATAGTATTTGGCTATAGAATATCTATGAGTGTACAGAAACGTCTATGGATAGCCTATGGACTCAAAGCGAATCACGCTGATGAATAGTGTTTGACGTTGATCTTCGTTCACGCAGCACCTCGTCCCCGGCGTCCGCCGCTCACGAACGAAGTCGTAGCGCAGCCATGGCATCGGAGCGCGGGCTGGAAACTGAAGTGCACGACCAGAGTGTGCAACGTCGGTGACAGATAAAGGACACCATTGTCACTTCAAGCAGAAAGCATCGCATGAGCAAAACTCGCGCGGTGCTCGGACTGCCGCCATTTCTGCTGAACCAGCACGAAGATAGTGATCTACTAACATCCACGCAAAAACAACAGCCAAGCTAGAAGCCAGTTAGCACCTTACGTCCTCTCAGAGCGTGCCGTTCGACCTTGGATAGGAGAGAAAAGATCTCCGCGTATGGTCTACTGAAAGTTTTCAAAGAAGACCGGAAAAATTTTGTTGCTTCTTCCCGACGACTGCATCTGAGAATTCTGATTACCACTCCGGTCTGCCAGCCACTAGTTCTCAGGTCTACTGCTCTTCCCTGAAGTCATCCTTCTTCATTCCCATTACTGGCTCTCAAGTGAGTGACTGGTCGTGTGTTATTCGAGCGGCATTCGAACCATTACCGAGCTTTCTGGCATCCCAACGCCGTAATATTCAAGATTATCATGCAAAAGTTGCCTATCAAAGAACAAAATATTGGTGGGCCTACCGGGCTTCTGCAAGCCCATCAGTAGCCCCCACACCCATTGCTGGTCCTCAAATCAGCCACTGTTCATACTGTTTTCCTGCTAACTAAAGAACTAAATGTCTGCCGGCGTCCCGAAGTGGTCGTCGCTGAGATAAACTGCCTAGGTCAAAAAAGACCAGGAAGTCAAAGAAAAACAGTGGCTCCATCTATATAGCATTTCTCTTCGACCTCCTTGTGCATTACAAGCCTTAAACCCAGATCATCCGGTGATTGTATAAGACAAGTGCTTTGAATGAAAGCTCCTTCAGACCGACGTTTTGTAGCCATGACAACGAATCTTTCCGGTGGGCCTCTCCAGGTGCCCTCGGAAACGACAAGAACCACTGTGACGTTCGTCCCAACCGACGAGACTGACATGACGGCGACCACCCGTGTCGAGTGCTGGATGGCAACCGTCGGCGTCCTGTTGTCGTCGGTGGGCTTCTTCTGCGTCTGTCTAGGCTTGTCCTACAGGTTTCTCGTGGTGACCCTGGTCGGCTACGTCATGGCACCTGTAGGCGTCATCATCTTTGTAGCGTTCCTCTTCGTCTACCAGACCAGCCGCAGGCTCCAGTGTCAGGCTGCGACATCAGGGGAGGAGAGTGTGGCATTGAAGTGTGACAGATCCAGCAGCGAATCCGCTCCGAGCGAGATGCCCATGGTTGTGGTGAGAACGACGAACGGTAAAGCATCCGGTGCCACGGAGACAATTGTGGCCCGCACTCCGGACGTGATTCCGGATGACGTGAACGGTCTTCGGGACAGCCACGTGTGAGCTTCTCAATAATGCGAGTGTTGTGTGCGTTCAGAAAAGAAAAACGTTGCGCTCTGTATTCTTTATTTTCGGAAGAAAAATACTCGTAAGAAACGCAGCAAAGTTAGATAGAGTTAATTATCTACTCCATACGGAGTTAGAATTGATCATTTGTTGATGAACTTCTTCCAAATGCACGCCTTAAGCAGCGGTGTAGTGATCAATTGCCCAATTGCCCAGTGACCAGCAAAATATTTTCACACAGTCGTCGTCTACAGGGGCCAACAATGTTATTTTGTAACTGGAAACTACTGGCGCGACTAGAAATTTACTTCTACGAATTCAGTAGTACCTCTACTTCCATGGTGCTGTGAGTGCAAAATAGAAGTCAGAGGGATCAGACAGTTGTACGAACGAAACGACAGAGTATTCGCTAAATGCCGCAATATCACGGCATAATGAAGATATTTAACTACGCAAGCTTTCCTTGCATTTTAGCAATGTTTGAGGTTTTTGGGCTTTCAGAGATTATTTTGATGACCTGTGCAAGCGAATCATCTATTCAGACATGCTGGCTACGAATCCTGTTGTGAGCTTATACTCGACATTTCCATCCAAAGCCTGTAGCATTACTTCTCACTGGTTAAGTACACCAGTTACATTAGCCGCAGTGTTCGTATACCCGAAAGGGCCACTATTACATTCCTACATTCCTATTACTAATACATTATTTTGATGACCTGTGCAAGCGAATCATCTATTCAGACATGCTGGCTACGAATCCTGTTGTGAGCTTATACTCGACATTTCCATCCAAAGCCTGTCGCATTACTTCTCACTGGTTAAGTACACCAGTTACATTAGCCGCAGTGTTCGTATACCCTAAAGGGCCACTATTACATTCCAGCGCAACCACAAACGATTTCTACACTGTGCTCTGTTTGACAGCCAGTAAGCGGCAATTGCATGGCCTCAGTCTCGCCGAAGTAGACATGTTCGGGACTCGTGTTTGTGCGCCGTTTTTTCTTCAATGTGCATTCATACCGACTAGCCCAGCTCGCCATTCTCATGCAGACACGATTTCAGTATACTTTATGCGACATGTACCGCGCGTATTTCACGACTGCAATGTAGAATGACGATGTCGTCGTTGTTTTTTCCAAACATGCAGCCTGTTGAGATATGTCGCCTTAGGCCTTCTCGACCTTCTTCTGTGCCCTCAAGACGTAATGCACATCGAGCTCAGTTTCGATGCAATTGTTCATTTCGCTTTGTAGGAAAGCGGTGGACTGTGGTATGATACATATACAATGTTATGGTGGAGTGATTCCACGGTTTTATTCTGTTTTTTTTCTGTCTCACAACGCACCATCTAGTGGCACTTTTAAGAACCAAGTACAACGCACCGTCTGCAGTCATGGTTAATGCACTGTTTGGCATATGTTAGAGAATCTTGGAGATGCCATGAACGCGGGACAGAACATCTACACGCGGCATATCCGTACTTCGAGTTTCATTTTGTTCTCTTTCAAAAGAATCCGAGGTGCCAAAGTATAACTGCAGTAGTATTCAAGGACTCTGGTATTACCACGAGATACTGTACAGCTTAGCGCGATTTGAAAGTTATCCCTTTCGTTCAAGCTAAAACGGACCAACAATCCCCTGATGCGATGGTCACTTTGTGCGCAACAAAGATGGCGGTGCAAGATAGAGAAATTTTTCATTTAGCTTAGCACATGTGTTTGTAGCAGCCCTCTTGCAAACAAACCTTCTTGAAGCAGTTATACTGAGCAGGTTAACTCGGAAGTCGTCACCTCCAAATCGTGTTTTCCTATACTAGTCAAAGCAGCATCAGGTGCATAGCGCCTAACGTCGAGGGGAAGCGTTCCAAAAATTTAATCAAGTTCGAGTATTTACAACGCCTGTTTTCAGCCAACGTTTCTGACATTCAGTATGCAGCTAACGTGGCTGGTCAGCCATCTCAATACTTTTTTTTATTCTTAAACAGTTGTTTGGGATGAGGGATTATCTTAACGATTTCGAACCCGCAAAGCTTGCAGCTATGCAAATAAGTTCTCCGGACTATAAGTAGCGGTTCGAAGCAAGCGTGTATTTGTGAGTTCGCATTCAGTTAGAGAGAATGACTTGTCTGAGAATGCGTCTGTTTCTAATTCAACCGAAAATGAAATACATCGGTCAGTGAAAGATTTACTCAGATGTCTCGTGGACAGCTCGTAACCTTTCAATGCTCTTCATTGCTGCAAAATATAGATTGGCTGATCTGCGTTCACTGGCTTAATGATTAATTACCATGTGCCATGGCGCTATTTATTAGCCCTAGATGCCCTTGCGGCATAAGAATTCACAATCATCATCTAATTTATTAATAATTTGAAACACTTTTATCGATGGAATAGCCGCCCGTAAGCAGTGTAGAAGTTGCAACAAATTCTAAGTTACAATGATGTACACATACCTTTGTCGCGAATGCTGTGGTTAAGGCATATTGCAGCTCGGCTGCAGGCCATGGGTTCGATTACTCACTGCCTCTGTTTGAGCTAACACAGCCACGCACCGCTCAGGTTCTTTGAAACATGTTTCACGAGATAATCAGCTGCAGCGATCAACAGGGATTCACTGCATCCTTCCTGCGTATCGTTCGAAAGGCGAAACATTCCACGTGGCTCTAACAATAATGACGCTCAATGATATGCTAGGAACGTGTCTATGCAGCTCTATACGACAGGCCCGCTTTCAATACTAGTAAAGATCACAAATTACTGTCATACCAAGTTTCGCGTCATCAACTCTTTGCGGTTTTCGTTGCTAGCATACTCACTGCTTAGTGCTTTAGGTCTTCACGACCATTTTTTGCCTTTTTGGAAAAGAGTGTCGGTCGCTTTTTTTTTTTAGAATCACGAAACACAATCATTTCTATTGGCACTCACGCCGGTGCAGCACAAAGAACAAACTATTTTGTTTTGTACAAATCACTCTTTACTAATGCAGTCAATCGCAGTGTGTTAGTTTCTTTTACATATCCTCTGCATTTTCTTAAAGGCCTTGCTCCACGTTTTGTCAGAATATTTCGCTCAGAAAATATTCTTCCACGAGCATTTTTCGCAAGAGATTCGACCATGTAATGTAACCTAAATTAAGGTCAAATAAAATACCCTTTCACTGAAATGTATCCCTTTTATTTTCGTGATTGCAAAATATGTTTCATCCTCTCGTTTTACTCGTGACGTAGAAGCCTAACACCGCGAACTACTGAGTCCTCTTTCGCTGATGACGCTCGACCAAAAGGATTGTCGTCGAGCCTTTATTTTTACTCTCGTCTCTATTTACTTCAGTCATGCTAAGGTGGCCTCGGGCCTCTGTTTTCGTCGAGCTTCGTAAGGCGTCTCTCTCCATGACCCTGTCTGTGCAATATATTTTATAACACAGTGGGTTGATCTGCCTCACAGTATACGCGGAAGCAGTACTATTAGAGTACTTTATACCTTGTACGTAACTGTTTTAACGCTGTTAATGGCCAGTTAACTGATTAATTTCGCTAGATTACTAGACGGCAACAACAATTTAGTTCTTGCCAACCATACCAAACTTTATATACAGACAATCAAAGGACCCCAGAGGCCCAAATATTAATGACGTATAACTGGAGGCACTCAAAGCATACTCAAGCAGCGGCGTAAGCTATATACCGTGGCCACACCTGTTGAAGCTGCCATTAAAGATGGCCTCCTCTCCTCGACATTCACACGTGGGGCGCAGTTCAAAGCAACAATGTATTAATCAAACTCGTTTCCGTTCATATGGACTGCATCCTGTCACGTGCTTAACACATGCTGTTTCTCGACACATATTTTTTTATCCACTCTACTAAAGTTCAACGTGGTAGAGGGCCTGGCAGCGTTTAAAACCGCATTCAAACAAGCTCATTCATTCATTCATTCACCCAATCAATTAGTCAATCTCCTTGTGTCTCTGTGCTACCCGTGAACCAAGCAAAAAACAGGGAGCGCCCTTCAGAGCAACGGCGGCAAATTTTCTGCCACTAAAGGTGCTGGCTGCATCAGGCATGTCAGCTACGGAAAGAGCACACCGATCGGACTGCATTGCATTGGCTAGACTTGAGAGCCACGTATGAAACTGCCAGGTGGTTCTTTTCACAGCGCGAATTCGGGAGAGACTTGTTTCCCGGGCGCGGCTCTTTGACCGTTATCAAGCCCTCGTAAGCGCCCTGATTACTTATCCTCGTCCAATATTTCCAACTCCAGCGCCAGGTGCTGCTATCGTAAAGGTTTCTCTTCCTTCTCGTTATCGCTGCTCTTTTTTTTACTTTTTGTTTCAAGCTTCCCCTTCGCAAACATTCCAGACAAGAACAACGCGCTCTCCACTTCTTCGTCCTCTCCCTCTGCTCAAAAGAGTTAAACCGCGTAGTCGGTGACGCCTACTACGCCCTTTTAGAGAAGACGGTGGTTCAAAACAGCGTCACGTCAGACGACCACCTGCTCTCGCTCCAGCCGCTTCAATTCGTCCTGCCCCTTCCACCGCCACATAAGGAGAGAGAGAAAGTAAGTGAGGGGAAAAGGAGAGGAGGGCTGCGTATCACCGACCTCACCGACGGAGTCCGCAGACCGGTGTTGTTGGGCGGAAGACGGGTGTGCGCGCGCCCGTCGGAAGAGCGGGCGGCGCGTACCTTGGACCTCGCCGGCTGTTCCGCCGTCACATCCTGCCCTCCCTCAGCTCCTATCAGTTCACTCTCTCGCGTCAGTTGTGCAAAAGAAGACGGACGTGTGCATGGACGTGTGCTTGGCTCCTGGACGGGCAGTGCGCCTACGTTGCAAAACGCACTCTTTTTCAGAAGCTGTCTATACCGCTTCGTATGCACTGGATAGCCGCGGCAGCTCTTTGAGAAGCGCGCGGAGCTATGCACAACACTGTGCAAGACCTGTTAATAAGTACTGTACTTAACGACTGTTCATGTGTGATTCTCCTCCTACAATACTACAAAACACTAAAGTACGGCAAATACTACACAGAAACTTGAAAGCCTCAAGTTTACTGAAGAACTCACCAAACGTCAGCATGATTATTTTTTCAAGGACGAGTCAGTGGTGCTTACAGTAGGACAGCCGCTCCACACCGCCACACACCTCCTGCTGCTGCAGGAGTGGCTGTATGCCGCAAGGTCGCGCGTGTAGCCTGCATTTGCATAGCGTTTTATTCCGTTTGTGCTCGCGTAGAAGGTCGATGAACGAGGACAAAGACCAGCAGGACGACACGATTGCAGCGTATTCTGTCAGGCTGCAAATAGGGACGAAAAACCCATCGGGAAGGCTAAAAAAGAACCCGAACTCGTCCAAACGGGTGGTCAGTGACACACTGAGGGGGTTATTTGTCATTTCGTGGGCGCCACTCGACCTCGATCGAGCATTGGGCTGACGCGAGACGTCGCTTGAGTTATGGCATTGCGCATGAAACTATGGTTCGTTTTCGATGAACACGACGACAAAGAACCTTCAGTCCACCGCGCAACCTCTTCCGTTTCATCAGCCGCCGCGGTGGCTCACTGGTTATGGCGCTCGGCTGCTGACCCGAAAGACGCGGGTTCGATCCCGGCCGCGGCTGTCGAAATTTGATGCAGGCGAAATTCTAGAACTCCAGGTGGTGGAAATTTCCGGAGCCCTTCACTAAGGCGTCCCTCATAGCCTTAATTTCTTTGGAACGTTAAACTCTAATAAACCATAAACCAATCTTCCGTTTCATAAAAAGCTGATAGAAAACCTGTCCAGTTTTCTTCAAAATATTTTCAGAGTTGTTTCAAAGCCCATTTAAGAATTTTTCCCCACGTTCACAAATAAGAGAGCTTTTCTGTCAAAACTCAGCTTCGCCGTTTCACCAATGTTGTCCCACAATGTCCGTAGATATATCTTTGCATCCCTTTGTTTAAAATCCTGCACCAAAATGACGGGCATTCCTCCATTGCAAAAACGTGTCATTTCATCCGAGGCCAACAGTAGGCGCCAGCCCTTCAACACCTGCCCAGACTGCGAGCTGCCCTTCAGACGCACAGCGAAGCACCTGGACTCAAATTCAAGGCCTTAAATCTACATCGAGCATGAACTGATCTTGGCCTAGATTGGTGCAGTGCCGTTTTTTTTCTTTATGAAGTGCTTACTTTCACCGGAAACACAGCTCTTATAAGCCAGAAAGGAATGAACAATTTACTGGCACGCAAGTGCAAAGCAGTGAGGTCGGAAGTCGGAAACGCCTCTTGCTCCGCAGAAAGGCAAGCCGATGATAATATTGTGAGGTCGTTGTAGAACCACAGACGATCACTCACAGGACCAGCTGCGAACAAACGGGTTGTCCCTCAATTAATTATCCTCGGACAGACCTGTCCTGGCTCTTTCGGTTTTCGGTCGCCTCAGACGTCTCCTTGCTGCGGTTTGTGTCGTCGCCTCTCGACACAGAGAAGGCATAAGAAGAGGAATTCTACGCAGTAGGCCACCAGGCAGCCTGCCAGCACTGCTTGTGCAAGTCACGTGTCACAGCAGACGAAGAGAATCGGCGTGACAAGAGCATGAGCAGTGTTCAGGTTTGTTGCTGTTGTTGTTGTTGTTGTTGTTGTTGTTGTTGTTGTTGTTGTTGTTGTTGTTGTTGTTGATGTTGTTGTTGTTGTTGTTGTTGTTGTTGTTGTTGTTGTTGTTGTTGTTGTTGTTGTTGTTGTTGTTGTTGTTGTTGTTGTTGTTGTTGTTGTGTTCATACACGCTTCACCGCTCATCGTCGCTTGTATTCTCTTGCCGGGGAACAGAGGACACTGTGCTGCGCTTCGCGAAAAGACCCCCGTGTAATGTGCGATGTGAGTGGGTGTTAAAGGAACTTTCTTTAACACCCTGTTAAAGGTTTGGTTTATTAGGGTTTAACGTCCCAAAGCAACTCAGTCTATGAGGGATGCCGTAGTGGAGGGCTCCGGAAATTTCGACCACCTGGGGTTCTTTAACGTGCACTGACATCGCACATCGCACTCTAGAATTTCGCCTCCATCTAAATTCTGCCGCCGCGGCCGGGATCGAACCTGCGTCTTTCGGGTCAGCAGCCGAACGCTGTAACCACTGAGCCACCGCGGCGGGTCCCTGTTAAAAAGTCCGGTGTTAAAGAGTCCGGGGCTGTTAAAGAGTGCGGGGCTGTTAAAGTGTCCGGGACTGCTAAAGAGACTGGGGTAATTTCGTGCCAGGTGTACGAAATTACACCTAACTCTTCCCCTACGGCGTCTTTTTCTCTCTTCCTTCTTTCACTTCCTCCTACGTAATTTCCTCTGCGGCCCGGTTGACGTGTCCACCGAGACGTGAGACAGTTACTGCTTCGTTCCATTCCTCAAAGCCAATTCTCACTCGCCCGTCTAGGAGGCAAGACAGCGTCAAACAAGACGCCAAAGCGCTCGATGCTGTCTTCGTCGCTGTCTGTCCTTGTCGTGCTAGCATTTGTACCATGTATAAGAACGTGCCATTCCAACTCGCTCTACTCTGCATTCTGTTGCGTAGAGGACAACCCGGGCGTAAACCGGTCGCGTGCTATGCGATAATCAGGTCCGACCGAATGGCGTAGTATAAAAACGTCGCTTGCCCTGCACGACTTCCTACTGGCCCTGTAGCCAGGGGGTTCGTGACAGTGCCGCATTTGAGCACTTCGTTCACTGCAGACCGAATTTCCCTTCCACTGCGTTATTTGGCGTGCGCAACCGACACTCTTCCGCGTAATTTTCAGTCGACTGCGAAAATTCCCAGCTTTCCTGGCCATCCACAACTAGCACCATCTGATGGCCGCCAGTAGCAAGCACCGCGTAACTAAGTGAGGATGTTTTAAACTCACAGTTTTTGGAAAAACTAGAGAGTCCCGAAGGATTCTGCGCGGACGCGGTGATTGTCATGGCCGACTCTTTCTCATGTTTGCAAATTGTGACCTCAAAAATTTTTCCTACGCTCGCAGCAACTATTTCCGACGGCAATAAAAATTTATTGTAAAACATTTTATTCGCCGGAAAAAGCTTGGTAAGAGGTCGCGTTAAGTGGTTGAGAGTACGCAGCCCTCGATGACATTGTCAGCCCGCTCCACCGCCAAAACTTGCGTTCTGGGGTTAGAGCTAACCAGCACGGTCTCCCACAGCTCGAGAGAAGAAGCGGTAACTAGATCACCCGGAGGTGGCACTATTTTGCAGTCCCACAGGATGTGATCGTAGTTGACTCGTTGGCCGTAGTGTTTACAGTTTGGGTTGTATAAATCTGGATAAATATGATCTAAGAGTGATGGGGTGCGTATCGATCTCGTCTGTAGACGACGCCACGTAACCTCTTGTTCTTTAGTCAGGCAATAAAAAATCAGTAAATGTACGGAAGATTCGAAATTCCGCGCCAGTTTTGAGTGTTCAGCGCCACAAGGCACGAGTTGGCAGCCATGAAAATCACAACTGTTTGTAGAGATTTCCTGGGGTTGAGTTTACGGGTTACGGGTTTGCGGGAAAAAAAAAAAAGTATGTCGTCGTAGTACTGCAAGCCAGTCACCTGAAATACCTGTAAGTACGAGAGAACGTCAATACTGCGCACGCTGATATCAATACCAGGTGAGTGGTGCGCTAGGCGGCGCTGCAATATTTTTTTCCTCGAAGGCATGCATCCCGTAAACTTCTGCCGCCGACTGTAGAAGCGCCATCGCTTGCGAATGAATATTTGTTCGCCATGAACATCGTAGACGGCAGTTTTATTCTTTCGATGAAAACGGGGAGTTGTGGCGGATACTTGTCGGGTATTATTTCTTTTAGCAGCTGAAGCGATCCCATGCCGGGATGATGACGAAGAGTCGCTGCGCTGCCCAAATTCTAATAAAATATGCACGGACGAATGCCGTTAGTGTCGAAAACCGAGCAAATGCAATTAAGGTTCACAAATGTGCATAGGTGGCGTGATTTCCACCTTGAAAGAAATACAACGCGCTTCAGGTGGTGGTTCATCACGCCTATAATATGCTCTTCGCAAAATGCACGAAATGCGCTGGGCAGATTTCTGCAGGTATGTTGTTTATCACAATTCAGTGACAGAAAGCACATTCTGGCCATTAAGTGAGTCATCCCTTGTTCGCATCCCACACACTCTTCGTGAATTCGTAGCGCTGGGGCCCGTCGGTCTTTAAAGGCTTTGAAAGTGAGGCATGATTTATTTCCTTGCTTTCTTTCTTTCTTCTTTCCTTTCTTCCTTTCTTTCTTTCTTTCTTTCCTTCTTCCTTTCTTTCTTTGTTTCTTTCTTCCTTTCTTTCTTTCTTTCTTCCTTTATTTTTGCTTTCTTTCTTTCTTTCCTTCTTTCTTTCTTTCTCTCTTTCTTCCTTCCTTCCTTTCTTTCTTTCTTCCTTTCCTCTTTTCTCTTCTTTCCTTCTTTCTTTCTTTCTTTCTTTCTTCTTTTACTTTTTCTTCCTGCCTTTCTTTTTATTTATGTATTTTTATTTCTGCCTATTTCACTTCATTTGTGCGACTGCGGCTCCAGCTGGCGTGCAAAATAACTCTTTCGATCATACATACACAACGTATCAAGGCTGTTACTGGTGCCAACAAGGGCATGGTGTGTATTTGTTCTTCGTTGTTGCCCTCTCGTGTCCCTGACAAGCTAGATTATTTTTATTACTCAGTAGCCACCCCCTGCATTCATTCGGGCACTACTGTTATACAAACACCCACCTGCATATTGGGATGCATACTATGGTACCCTTTGTTTTTGGATGAAACGGGATTCTACCTGATAATTTCACCCCTACCATACTGCTTAACAGCCGGGTAAAACCGACTTCTACCCAAAAACAAATCTGGGGAACTACGTTTCTCAGAAGACAAAGCTGATGGCATCACACAGATATTAGCGAACATCTCGTCCTCATTAAAGAGACGCGTTTACTGCCGACTGATCACTTTAAACTCATTTTTATTTGTGACGGCGCAAAATTTGAAGCCAGGTTCAAACATTATGTTTTTGAAGCAAGAAGCCAAAACATATGCACTGATCAGGCATCTTATTACCATCGTTGTAACGAGCATTACCTACGCCAACGACATCCTGCTCTAAGGCTCTTCTGCGTTCAAAATTATCGCTGTGTCATTAAATTAACGTTGTTGCACTGTACAAAGGCCGGCAGGTCTTGCACAGACGCTGAAGTGCAGCGCAGCGAATGCTAATGTATTCAGTGAAATAACTGCAATAAATGAGAAAAAAAAAGAAGAAATATCTGCTTTTGTCAACGCTGTTTTGCAGTGCATACTGCCATTTCCATACTGCAGATGTTGTAGGCGAAATTACTGCAAGCTAGCTAGCAGCTGGTCCACACCGCAATATAGAGGGGTACCGACTAATTTTACATTTGTCCATCTCCCACAATTCCCGGCAGGTGATGACTGGATCCAGTTAAGTATCGCCGCTTATCTTCAGTCAGCTCTGACTGCTGCTCACCGTTTGACAGAAATTGCGCAGAAATGCACTCCACCCCATTCTTAGTTAGCAGATAATTTCTTGCCTGTGGTCAAGATCCTCCGTGATTCCTTCCCAATGTAAATGTATTTCTTCACTACTTTCAACAGCTTAATTCCTGTATCAAATTGCTTTCGCATTGCCAATATTTTCAAGATTTCTTCGGTTTTATTCGTGTAACGTATCCATTACACTTTCTAAGATTAGGTGTTAGGTCATTCGCTGTAACCGGGTCACAACTTTGCTCCGTACATCCCACTCTTGCCAAGAACTTTATTGTGTTCTAATTATTTTAACCTCTCAACTTACCCCCTAGCGTTTCCTTAATCCCTACCATCTTTCTCTTCCATGGGGATCTTTCAATGCGTCTTTATATGGTTCTACCGCAATATACCAAGTCACCCAAGAATAAATCTTGCGCAGTTTGTGGTTCATGCAAAAAAGAACGACACAACCACTCGATAAGTGTCGTGCGTTGCTCCCGTAACTGACCTCCCGCTGTAACAAACTTCCTCCTTCGTTCCAGTTTACCTCTCCTATAGTCCCATTTCCTTAACAATAGGCCTTGTTGCCAGGGCCCCCTTATTCATGATGATGATGAAAGCGATCATTGAACAAGGTTGACTTTTTCACGTAAGTAGGAACAAAAATTATTAGAGATCACTCTTCGGGTTAATTATTCATTGATTTTATTTTATTTATTTGTTTCTTTCTTTTCGAGAGACAAATACGCTAAAGATCAAAACGCGACATGAGTCTGACGCCGTGCCGACGGCGCGAAAGGAGGCACCGGGACCGAAAAGGACGAGGGATTATAATCCCGCACTTTGAACGCATTCGCGGCAGCCGGGTTCTCTTGCTGCTTCGTCCTTCCCAGCCTTCGAGTAGTCTGTCGGTGCGCTACCGAAACGCCGTCCATGGCACTGTGGCCGGTGGGCTCCTATTGCGGGAGTAGACTGATGAACGTCCGCTTTGCGGCTTGTTCCAAGTACGCGCTGCGTAGCCACGGCTAGGCGGTGCCTGTCTCCTTGCGAAGCAATGATGTGGCGAAATGGTCGAGTAGGGAGCAGCACGATGGCGCACCCGTTAGCGAACGGACCGGGGGGGGGGCGTTGGGGAAACCCCCTCCCCTACAAAAGGGTGCAGCAGCGGTAGGCGGTGATGACTCGCCTTGAAAGATGTGAACAGCAGCCTTACATTGTTTGGTATATATAATCGTTATACATGCGTTTGAATGCCAGCAGTTAGCAACAGCAGCTTCCGAACAAGATAGTTCGTTCATTAGTAGTAGTAGTAGTAGTAGTAGTAGTAGTAGTAGTAGTAGTAGCAGTAGAAGACCTTTATTCGACAATAATTTACAGGCCAAGCAAGTCGACCACCTGGGTGACCAGAAGACGCTGTTCTTCCTCCCCTTCAGCGCCAAGCCATTCATTCATTTATTCATATTATGCTGACGCAGGCTGTTACTTACGCACATTTATCGTAGCACCGCTGCTCCACTTCACGGCGGCGCTCCTCTCCCGCGCGTACTTTCACCCTCGGCAGGCAAACGGCGCCGCGGCGCCGCTACTCAGAGCGCTCGGCGCCGAAGCCGAGAGAGCCGGGGTAGGTATTTCCGTTACATACAGCGGCGGCGTGCGCCGGAGCACCGCCGCTTTTCTCCCGTTTATTGGCCTCTCCCACCCACCACTCTCTCCCATCTCCGACAAACCGCTCGCGCGCTTGTTTTATATTTTTATGCCTTTACGATGACGCCCGAAGCGACAGCTGCGTCCCCGGCGGGCACCACCGAGCACCTGCGAGACGACGTCGGAGGGGAGGGCTTTCGAAAAGCACTGCCGCAGCGCGCTGCTGCTGTTGCTGCCGCCGGAGAGCTTCGATACCCACCGCGTGACTGAGTGGACGGCCGATCGGAATCCCGTTTCAGCGGGCATTCTTTCCGAAGCCAGAGCCGCGTGGTTGGTTTTGCGTTACTCGTGTACGCGCGCGGACGTTCGGGAATTGCTGACTAGCGGGACGACGACGTCGACAATCGGGGCTCCGTGCGACACCACAACCAAGAACCGCAGCGGTTGGTGAGTTCTGCACGCTATCGCTTCGCCTTATCTTCGATGCATCCTTCATTTCCCGTGGGCTTGACTCTCTGCGCGTGTATTAGCGCGTATTGCGACGTTGCTGCCGTCGTTGCCGTGACGTCTTTGTTCACCGATGTAAGGCGCAATTTGCGTCCCGATCGGTTCGCGGCTTGGACCGTCACGGTCGCTTTGTTCGCTGGAGAAATTGTTAATTCCGGGAATCCTTCAGAACGTAAACAACGAAGTTGCTGAGATGAGACAAAGGACAGTTTCGGTCCTTGTGCGTCAATGCGGAAACGTCATTTAGCTTTAAGTGTAGTTAAAGTGCTCTAGAAGACGCAGTTGTCAGGCATTTATGAAGTGCACGATTGTCTCAATGGCTTACCCAGAAGAGGCCAGTTTTAGTAGAGACGCAGGCTACGGTGACAAATATTTAATCTTACAGCTTGCAGCTTTACATGTCTGCTACCATGCAGTCATCTATCCAACTTCTTTGAACTTTGAACTCCTTTGACTCGATAACGTTACAGAGAAGCGGTTTTATCCACATAGCTGTCGGCGCACCCAAATTGCACAATGTATTATTTATGCTTTTGTAACCGCTGCATGCTAAAAGGTTCTTTATATTACAAAGCTGTAATAGGTTCTCAAATGTAGGGAGGTTTCCTATGGTTGGGCACATCGGATACATAGCGCTCACATTCATACACAGGTGCCTTCCAAATGTCCTGTATCTTTGGTTTTGGCGTTGACGCGCGAAGAACAGGACTAGGGCTGGTTGTTTGTGTTAGCTGTCTCTGTAGTAATACTGTGCCGAGACTTCATAGAATTCAGAAAAACTAAGTGGCCCGTGCCCTTGTGCCGCCGTTCTTAAACAGCGGGTCAGCTTTCACCAAAGGCCGGATGTTCATCGCGGATGACTTCGCATTTCTTCCAACATGTTGAAATACTTCTTGTGAATATTCCTCACTGAAATTTGCTGTGACATTTAGTCCCGCTTGTCCTCTGTAGTAGCGATGATTTCGACAGCTTGCGAATAATCTATTAAGGCCTGTAAAACAAACTTCACCATGGCTGCCCGTGACGTCACGAAGGCCGCCATGTTGTGCGACGAGAAGCAGGGCACCAAGTTGTCTGTATATCTAATCTACGTGTCTCCAGCGTCACAGCGGCAAGCCCCAAGCGTAACGCGCCAGCAACATTTAAAAAGTCTGCGGTCTCATAACTTTGCCATTGTAACGTTGAGGTAGATAAAAATGTTTGCTTCTTTGGGCCCGGCCTAGGGCGCCCGCAATATCGATAGTTCTTATCGCCAGAGTGCTTCGCTTGATTTATGTCCCCTGTTTCCGCCCTTACCGCCAAGCACAAAACGGAGGAAACGTCAGTGCGGCGCAAACAATATCCCCTGCATTCTCTCGCGCTGACTCTAGATGGTGTGTGACGCATGCAGGAGCCGCGTCTGGCGGATAGGCACGTACTACCTGCGTTCTCTGCTTGCCTTCTTCGCTTTGGGCCCGGAATGTGTTTTTGCTGGTTTCACTGAAGTCGTGCCAGGCCGGAATGTGGAATGTTTCTCGGAGAAATATACTGCGCTGACGAATGATTCGCACGAATTTCGCGCCAATAATAAACAAGTCCTCAAAATAAGTGCCTCCATACTCTCGGGTAACCCAGAGACTGCAGAATAAGCTGCCATAGCACTTGCTTGAGTAGGCACAAAAGCGAGGTACAATCTTTGTCAAAAGCAACCAGGCTGCACGTTTTTCTTTTCAGTCGTATAGTAAAGCTATTACGCCAGCCCTCAAGCTCTAAATCTCTGTATGGTAAGCATGGGCGTCCGGAGGGGGGGGGGCAAGGGGGGGCGGTTGCACCCCCCTGGAAAATCACTCACTCGAACCGTGAGTGATGGCCGCACGCCAGGGGCGGTGGTGCGCTCAGTCAAAAGGGTAAAAGCAGCCCCGCATGGTCACATCTGCGAAATGCCGCGTCCGGGCGTGCGTCGTTCCGCCGTTTTCAAACCACGCCATCGTTAGCTCTACTGAAGGGCGACCTGTTCCAGACATACAGCGGCACCGGCGAGCATGTGTTTCGAGCCGCCTTGAGATGGGTGTCTGTTTCTTTGATCTCTAGAGAGATAGCGACACGGAGGCAGACAGTGCACGGGGCATCTTGTTTTCGCCTATCGTTACGCCGGTCACCGATGAATTCTTAAGGAGGGAAGGACAAATCAGCCGTGTCCACCCCTGCTTTGTCGGGCTGCTCAGGGGCAAGCGGGCGATGAGTTGGCGCCGCCGCCGCTCGCTGTCTCCTCCGATCCACGGGTAGCGCAGTTCGGTAGAAGCGCCGCTTTCAGAATCTCCGGCAAAGGGGATTAGCTGCTTTTGTTCACGGCGACGCAGTCTCCCAAGGCGCCCCCACACCAGCGTTCTTTGCGTCTTCTGCGAAAACCAGCGCCTTTGGTCAACGCAGCCCGATGGCGCCTGCCTGGCTCGCCTGTCACCTCTGGCTGGGCCTCAAATCACAACAGCGCCCATGTACTGTGCGTGTCAGTGCATGGTAAAGAGACCCAGGTGGTCGACATTACCCGGAACTCTGTACTACTCCATCCCTCATAGCCTGAGTCGTTTTGGGGCTCTGAACCCCATAAAAACACAAAAACAAATTTTCCGACCGGAGTGGCGAGTGTCCCTTCCCCTCGGAAGTTGCACGGCGTTCCTTTCACCCCCAAAGTGCGCATTCGGGGATACTGTGGCAAGTAAGCCCTCGCACGTGTGCGCGCCTCTGTGTTTGTGCTTGGGTGTTTTTAGTGGCCGGTTGTCAGCGAAGCTGAGAACAACCAAGACAGCGGACGAGAAAACGACGAGCGGCGAGCAGTGTGTGTGGGGTTGCTCGACTGTGCGGATGCGCAAGCAAGATGGAGCGAGGTGTATGAAGCTGCAAGCGTGCATTTATCTTGTAAATAAGTTTTCGTTGTATATATAGTCATCTTTTGTTTTCAACGTACGCGTTCAACAGTTTTTCCAATCAATGTGTATGATGAGTGTGCACCTAGAGCGTGTAATGAAGCACAGAAGTGAATTTATCACACGTGTAATTACGCAATTCGCCCAGAAAAATCCGAGGCGCCTACAGTTGCTGTTCAAGGAAGACTGACTGAGTGACTGTAGTTGCGTGTTTGCGAACATATTGTGCTGTGTGCTGGTCATCAATCCGGGTGAGTCGAGAACCTGTATGCAGGAAGACTAAGCACTCTTCTCCACGAAGTGATATAGCATCTTTTTGCATTTTTTATTAATTTTAGTTGTTTCTTCGTTGATAAACTCCAATGTACCTCTCCTAGCCGCGCTTTAATTTGCTGTTTGTAATTTTTCTTTCATGTGTGCATTTTGTTTAATTTTTATTTATATATAAATAAATAAATTTACTCCACAAATAGCGCCTTTTTGCTACGAACATACCCCCCCCCCCCCCCCCCCCCCGGGGCACCAACGGGGCCCCCCCCTGCAAAAAATTCTGCGGACGCCCTTGATGGTAAGAAGAACCATCCTGTTCTCAGCTTCAAATAACTTTTTGATTTTTAGAGAAGCCGTGAGGGCTCTGTTACACGAATGAGAAGCAAACCATGGAGCCTGGTTACTTTTGACAAAGACTGTACATCATCAGTGACTCCAAAGTTGCCATACTAAATTTCAGCAGGTGCCGGGTCTCCCCTCTAACGACTACAATTCTAAGCCGTCATGTAATAGACCGGAATATTACACTAGTCTGGACACCAGCACATGCATCCCTGCCTGGTAATGAGACGGCCCACGAGTTCATTCGCCCGAGGCTATTCCTTCCGGGCGGACCCGAGCGAGGTGGTCTTTACAGACAGGGATCGCATGGTGACCTACAGAGAAATTACACAACACTATCGTTTGCAGCGAGCTAGACTTGCTCCAGCGGATAGATCCTTGTCCAGATACCAAGCCATCAACTGGAGCCGGTTACAAACTTACACCTTTCCAAAACCGGCCCTTTGTAGTCTTATGGACCCAGGGCAGTTTTCAGTCAAATGCGCAAACTGCGAACTTAGGGCCACCTTGGACCACATACTATGGGAATGTCCTCATGCCCCCCGGGAGGGACGAGGTATAAACACGCAAGACCAATGGGAGACATTACTACTGAGCTCCGACCCGGCGACTCAGCTAGAACTCGTCCGACTGACCGAAGCCGCCGCCGAGAGTCAAGACCTTTCGGCCGTCGTCTAGGCGGGTAGCCCTCTGGCTACCCTCTGTCTGTTGGACATTAAAAGTTTTCCTATCCTATTAAGAATGCGTGTTTACCGTAAGAGTTCTTTTGTACAAAGAAATTTCCGCGGTTTCCGTTGCATTATTGGCGAATGCTGGCGGGAACCAGGACCTCCCAGCCTTATATTTCCTAGAGATGTATTTTTTACCCGCAAAAAAGAATTAATTGATTGATTGATTGATTGATTGATTGATTGATTGATTGATTGATTGATTGATTGATTGATTGATTGATTGATTGATTGATCAACTGTTCGGTTTGTTGATTGACCGAGTGAGTGAGTGAGTGAGTGAGTGAGTGAGTGAGTGAGTGAGTGAGTGAGTGAGTGAGTGAGTGAGTGAGTGAGTGAGTGAGTGAGTGAGTGAGTGAGTGAGTGAGTGAGTGAGTGAGTGAGTGAGTGAGTGAGTGAGCGAGCGAGCGGGTTTTTTTTACTTGGCACAGCACCACTATGTGCTTAAGCCATGCGGTAGCCGGGGCTTGAGTATTAGTTTCGGGCATCTGTCATCCTTAACGTCACTGATATCACAATACCGGAATGTTTCTCCTTTTTTTTTCGTGTATTCTCCGTGTTTTTTCTCCATGAATGTTCCTCTAGATTTCGGGTTCGATTCCCGGCAGCATATCTATGGGAGAGAATTGCAAAAACTGGTCGTGTACGTCAAAATGGCACCTTAGGGTCAAAAATTATTGTGCATATTCATTAATTAACTGTACCTGCTCTCGGACGCGAAGAAACACTAATCGAGGACGTGAATTAAGCTGGTTCCCGTGTATATTAACAGTACCTGCTGTCAGGCGCCGAAATACACTCACTACTTTTACAGCCAATCGGACATTCTTATAATAACAATAACTGGTTATTCAGGAAATGAAATGACGCATGAAATGAAATGAATATGTCTCACATCTCGGTGGACACCTCAACTGCGCCGTAATGGAAGGGAGCAAGGTGGGAGTGAAAGCAGACAGACTGATTCTTATATTGCACTCGTTTTTAGTTTCAAGCCGCGCTGCAAACGCTTCGTAGAACCTCGGACGAACTGGAGCTTGCTGATAAGGACGCACTATGTATACATATTTATAGCTGTGTTATCAGGGCGGCGTTCTGTCTCAAACCCTCTCTGAGCAGATAGCTGCAAGCACCTCCGACGCTGTGCTAGAAACATTACGACGAAACTCAAAAGGTCCTGGCTTAGGATGCGAAGGCCAGATATCGCGTAGCCGTGCGAAGGCGGATATGTACTCTCCAATAACCTTTCGCAACAGGCGTCTTCCGACGATGACGCATTAAGCCAGAGGAAGAGGTATTTTTCGTCAAGCTTCGCGGAACTCGAGTTTTCCGAACATGTCAACACTAGTGTCAACACTCTTCAGACGTTTTCTCGTCCACACATTGGGCGTCGCCACTTGAAGAGGCGACTTGTGGCGCGGTAAGAGATGTTATAGTGACCAAAAAGGTTTTTGGACGGAAGAAGCACCCGTACGCTGTGCGATGTCAGTGCGCGTTGAAAATCCCCAACTAGTAGAAATTATTCCGGAGCCCTCCACTACAGCACCTCTTACTTCCTTTCTTCTTTCACTACCTCATTTATCTCTTCCTTCTGGCGCGATTAGGGTGTGATACGTTAAACAGTTACTGCTCCATTTCCCTTCCTCAAAGCCCACTTCCAATTTCCAATCTCCGTTCATAATCGCCGAGCTCTGCCGTCAGAAATACAGTTTTGATTTTAACCTACGCCTCTCCCATTATTCGCTAATAGCTAGCTTCAAGGGACACCTACAAAAAAGTGAAGTTACTCTATAGATTGATGGACTGTCACTAACTAATCTAAAAGCGACTGCTATCATAGGAACTGTGGGTCTCATATACACCCTGTGCTACAAACTCCGCAGCGACGCGCGTGCCTCTAGCGGCGGCGCGAGCGTCCTGAGGCGGAAGGCGACTGCGATGGGACATCTTGCGGTTGTCGCAGAATTTCGTTGAGGCACCTATGAGGCCTGAAAAGAGTAACGAAACCGATGTGCTAATGGCTGCAACAGCACTTGTAGAAATTCGCCGGGGACCAAACTTTGCCGCTTTCCGATCAGACATTGGGGGCAAGAACGGCGAAAACTTTGCATGGATTCAAGTCGTTTTTTTGTCCTAAGTAAAATCTTGTTACGATCTTTCTGCGTGACTATTTACGTCACACATGTTTTTGTTCTTGTCGTAAATTATCTATAAAAGGCTGCTTTCTTGATGCGTATATGCTCTTTGGAGTGAAACAATACAGTAAGTTTATGATTCCCTCGTTGTTTCTTTTGCCGCGGCTCCTTTGTCGTCGGCCTGCGGCAGACGGCGACGCTACTTCGCCCCCATTTTGATCATAAATTCCGTCATGTCGTAGATATTGTTTGCATTCAAAAACTGGCAGTGGCTTAGCTCGGCTATGCCAGGATATACGTAGCGAAAGCGAGCGCAACGACGAGGCAAGCGTTGTGACGTCATACCAAATGGCGGCGGCGGCTCCGCGGCGAGGCGCGCGGTGTGACGTCATGGCGCTTCGCGCTAGCGGCGTCCGCCAGCTGCGGCGGTTGCTAGGCAACGGCTCAAGGTCGGTCTCTGCCTCCTCGGAGCACCGCCACAGCGAAATCGCAAGTTCGTGGCCAATGTAGTAGAGCACTGCACAGGCCTCAATCTGAGGCCCGAGCCCGGGCCGGGCCCGAGACCTGAAGCCCGAGCCCGGCCCAGGCCCGCGGCTTCAAGCCCGGGCCCGGCCCGGGCCCGCTAAATTATCGCTCTAGCGAGCCCGGCCCGTGAATCCCGGAGTGAAGCCCAGCCCGGGCCCGGCCCGGCCCGTTTCACAGTAACACTCTGAGCAAGTAGACCGCTACTACACCGATAAGAAACTGGCCGACACTGAAACCGCAGTTTGGCTTTCAGAAAGTTTGTTCTTTTTAACCCAGAAGGAAGTGATGAAGAGTAGTGCTCGCCAGGCCCGTCTTTTGGACAGTGATCTCGTGTAGGTGGGCAAAGATAAACTCGAAAGTACCGAGAGCCATATAAAAAGGCCTGCATACACTCGTAGTAGTCTACTTTGCGTTCCCCATGATTTTAATCAGTTATATTTTGCCGCCCGCGAAGTATAAATATTAAAGCTGCCTAGCAAGCAGTGGGATGACATTTTTTTTAGCTAACGCGATCTCACAGGTTGAGCTCATAGCCGAAATGGTCGCCTTTCAGCAGAAACGAAAAGCTAAAAGGCTTGAGTATTTCACAGTATGTGCTTAAAGACTATAAGCGTCCTAAACTGATATGTTCTTCCCGAATGCATTTCTAGTAGTGTATAGGTGTGTTTTGGGATGACGAACGATCAATGGCCAATTAAGGCCGGTTGAATTTTACTCGTACTGCACCGCGGCGTGTAAATAAGAAAATAAGTCAATGAATAAAGCTTAGTTTTTTTTTTTTTCTCGGCGCGTACTATAACCCATAGCTCATCCGTGTCGCTGCTTCAATGCCGCAGTTGTGCACTTCACTCTGCAATAGCGAATGAAAAGTCGGACACCAGCCGTTTCTGTACGGACCCAAGCCCGACTCGGGCCCGCAGCTTTAAGCCCGAGCCCGGCCCAGGCCCGGCAATATAAATCACGTCCCGGCCCGGCCCGAGCCCGTGCAGTGCACTGCAATGTAGTTTTCGCTACAAAAAGCTTTACACCTTAATTCAAGTTTACACCTCGAAAGAAACCTGTGAGGTCATTGACCGACCGAAAGCTCGCTGCGTTTACAAACACACTAGCAGACGCCGGAGCCTTCAAGAAATAAGGCGCTACAAAAAAAAACACGAGACGAGACAGAACGACGATACAGGCGCCATATCGTTGTCTATTCGTTTCTTCTTTCACTCCCTCCTTTATTCCTTCCTTTACGGCGCTGTTCGGGCGCCCACCGATATATGTGAACAGTTACTGCGTCATTTCTTCTCCTCAAAAACCAATTTTCGTTTCCGCCGTTTTTGGATGAATGGTGGTGAAGCATACCTCCGGCATTGGTTCAAAAAAATGCGGAAGAATATCCCGTTCCTCTCGCTCGTAACGCCTCGCACGGCTGTGACAACCTCGCCAAATACTTGCACAGACCTCGTCTTTGAGAACCAGGCATTGGTGCATCAAGTCGAGCATATATTTATCTATTTCTCCGACCACAAAGTTTGCTTCATGACAGTCAAGAACTGTTAATGGAGAGAGAGAGAGAAAAAACTTTATTTACAAAGGAATTCGGGGTACGCCCCAGGGTCCCCCCACGACCCCACTGCACTCAAGTGTTTATGTTCCTAAGGTCCATAACACTGGCAGCACGGCCGGTGGCGATGTTCTGCACGGCAGGGTCCTCCGAGCGCAGCAGGGTCTCCCAGTCCTCCCAGGCCTAGGTCCCGTGGGGGAGGGTCCGCCGAGCAGAGGGAAAGGATGTGGAGGGAAGAAGGGCGCATGCCGGAGTGGCGAAGGAGGGATGATAGTGGGCTTGGGTGAGCGGTGAGTGTGTGTCTGTAGTCTGCGCCAGAGTGTTGCTTGTTATCTGTTAGTGGAGTGTTTCTTGAAGAAAGAAAGATGTGTGAAAAATAACAAGCTGAGCTGATGTGTGAGCTGGGTTAGCTCACTCATTCAGTGAGCTAACCCAGGCACACAGAGCCTCTCGCAAGCTCTACCCCCCGCCCCACCCCTCCCTAGATAACAGACACGCAACACTCTGGCGCAGATTACAAACACATACTCTCCCCTCGCCCCTTACCCTAACCCACTATCATCCCTCCTTCCCCACTCCTGCATGTACCCTATGCCCAGAACCCTTCGCCTCTTCCCTCCACATCCTTTCCCTCTGCCCGGCGGACCCTCCCCCGCGGGACCTAGAGAACCTCAAGACCTGGGAGGACTGGGAGACCCTGCTGCGCTCGGAGGACCCGGCCGTGCAGACCATCGCCACCGGCCGTGCTGCCAGTGTTATGGACCTCAGGAACATAAACACTTGAGTGAAGTGGGGTCGTGCGGGGACCCTGGGGCGTGCCCCGAATTCCTTTGTAAATAAAGTTTTCTCTCTCTCTCTCTCGTAATTGCACATGTCTTGCTGGAATTATTTGCCTTAATCTATATCGAAAAGCTGGAACAGCTGATGAGCAGCGCTCAAATTTCACATTAGGAAGTAAGGTAAACGTGGGCGATTTTTTTACACCAACGGCGCACAAAATAGATTACACCGTCCCCAGTTTGGTGCGACATAGCAGACTTATTGACTTGAGTTATCTTGGGGACACCCGTCCCTCGAAAAGAACAGTGACATATAAAAACCTATGCCCGCTAAGGCGCGAAAAAACAAACAGACGTCTAGGTTAGCACTTATAGACTGTGTTAGAGCCTAAGTTGGGAAGCACCGGTGCCTCAATCCCATATCAAAAAACACGCGTATAACCATGTATTGCACCTGCAACCCATGTCCTCTCTATTATTCCATATTTTACTGACGCCCCCTATAAGCAATCTTCGCAATTCGTTCCTGATTTCGCCCAATGATATTATTCTTAACACGACGATGAATCAGAGAAAATATGTAATTCTGAGAAGAATCTCAAGAAACATTGCTTTTGGGGCATTTAAAGCGCAGTAAGTCTCCAAAAACTGAAGAAAAAAAACTTGGAAAGAAAGGGCAAAGGAGGGCCTGAAATGAGGAAGAGGGCACCCAGTGGAGGAAAATTGTTTTTTGAGAAAAGAAATGGACCCGCCGCGGTGGCTCAGTGGTAAAGCGCTCGTCTACCGAGCCGGAGTACCCGGGTTCCAACCCGACCGCGGCGGCCGCGTTTCGCTGGAGGCGAAACGCAAGAGGCGCCCGTGTGCTGTGCGATGTCAGTGCACGTTAAAGGTCCCCAGGTGGTCGAAATTATTCCGGAGACCTCCACTACGGCACCTCTTTCTCTCTTTCTTCTTTCACTCTCACCTTCCTTCCTTCTCTTACGGCGCGGTTCAGGTGTCCGCCGAGATATGTGAGACAGATACTGTGCCATTTCCTTTCCTCAAAAACCAATTTACCAATTTAAGGAAATGGTGCAGTAATTGTGCCACATCTCGGTGGACACCCGAACTGCGTCATTATGGAAGGGCGGAAGAAGGGAGTGAAAGAAGAAAGGGAGAAAGAGATGCCGTTGTTGAGGGCTCCGGAACAATTTCCACACCTGGGGATGGATGGATTTAAACAACTTTATTACACACACAAAGAAAAATCTTTGATGTGAATCGACATCGCACAGTATAAAATTGGTTGGTTTTGAGGGAAAGGAAATGGCGCAGTATCTATCTCACATATCTCGGTGGACACCTGAACAGCGCCGTAAGGGAAGGGAAGAAGGTGGGAGCGAAAGACGAAAGAGAGGAAGGCGTGCCGTAATGGAGGTCTCTTGAGGAGGAAGAACATTTATTTCCGCCGAATATGGCTCGGCAGCCACCTCCGGGTCCGCACGCAGGCGTCCGTGGAGACAGTCTGTCGCACCGCGGCCAGAGGACATCCGACCCCGTTAGGAGCAGAAGTGTCCAGCCTCGGCCGCCAGGCGGACGGCGAAGCGCTGTTTTATGCGAAGCATACTACTTTAGCTACCACTTCAGCCCTTCACCGTGGTTATGCGCCTCCAAATCACGTGATACATGACGTCACACCACGTGACACGATGACGCCACGACAGTAGAGAAACGGGGGCCCACCTCGCGCCGTCGCTGTGGTTGTACGCCTCCAAATCACGTGATACATGACGTCACACCACGTGACACGATGACGTCATGACAGTAGAGAAATGGGGGCCCACCTCGCGCCGTCGCTGTGGTTGTGCGCCTCCAAATCACGTGATACATGACGTCACACCACGTGACACGATGACGTCACGGCAGTGGAGAAACGGGGGCCCACCTCGCGCCGTCGCTGTGGTTGTGCGCCTCCAAATTACGCGACACGATGATGCTTCGCATTCTCCAGGCTTAACCAAGTTAAGCCTCAGCCATTTTTAAGGCGGAAGCCTTTAATGCCTCATCGTTGTAAGCAGGAGTTGTCGACAGAAAATGTCACGCTTTTCAATTGGTCGAAACGCTCGTGACGTCACAGTGCGCGAATTTCAAATGGGGCCAATTCTACTTTGGCTAGTAACCATGCAACCAATCAAACGGATCGTATAGTGATGCTCCAACTAAGTGGGACTGAGTTTAGTTAATTGCTTAATTAATCAATTAGCCTAATTAAGATAGAGGAGAATGAAGAGGTCAGAAGACAGAGGAAAAGAAAAGACGCGCGCCGCAGCGACAACAGCGTCCGCGGAAGGAGACGCTGCTGAAAAAACAGATAAGTACGATGTTTAGAAAAAATTTATTTACATATGTACACATGCCAAGGTTACAAGATACAATCACATTAACAAAAACACATGACATTAAGCATGTAAGGTGAGCCAATTAAACAGGTACCGTAAACATTTCTAAGTAACTAACAGGAATGGGCAATGTAAAATAAGAATGCACATATACCGATTGACAGAAGAGCGAAAAGTCTGAAGCCGCGTTCGCTCCACCACCGCGCACTTCCCCACTCAGTTCGACGTTGCTCGTTTCTTATACGTTGTGTCGAACATCCTAGACAGTTCCAACATTTGACAAGTGAATGACAGAACACGATGGATAGAAATACAATGATATAAATATGAAATAGCCTAATTAACCTTTCTAGTTAGACCGCATAAATCAATAAAACCGAGAACGAAATTGGTCGAGTTGGGGAATCGAACCAGGGTCTCCGGAGTGCGATACGAGCACGCTAGCCACTCCGTAATGCCAGCTGAATGGTTTGGAATGAACAAAGGCGCGTCTAGCTAATACGGCGTCTTCGTTCACTCCCATCTTCCCCCTTTCCCTTACGGCGAGGTGCAGGTGTCCACCCAGATATGCGAGAGAGATACATTTCCTTTCCTCAAAAAATAAATTTACCGTCCAGCAAGGCGTACAGCCGAATTGGCGATGGCGTTCTGTGGACTCCCTGGCAGCGTTGCAAGACGCTGTCGCGTTCCACTCTTACAGGCGAAGCTTAACATGTTAACCACACATCAGTAACACACGCAGACAGCCAATGGACGCGTCATTCGCTGGTAGCACTCGAATCATCATTCACAACCACATTCGTGGCAAAATGCTGTACTCAGGCTTTCGCCTTGCACCACTTTAGTCGCCAAAGTGACTCCTAATTTTTTTTTCATCGGAGCTTCTTAGCCTGGTCTCCCATTTATCGCTAGTTTTAATCGCGTTGCACCCATAATCAAATATGAAGAAGACCACGCGCGCACAACGGTGTGTGCGCTACACGGCCGGGTACTCCGAGCAGAGCAGGGTCTCCTAGTCCACACAGGTCTTGAGGTTATCTATAGGCCTCTCAGGGGAGGGTCCGCCGGTCAGAGGGAGAGGAGGAAGATGCGAAGGGTTCTGGGCATAGGGTGCAGGCAGGAGTGAGGAAGGAGGGACGATAGTGGGCGAGCGGTAGTTGTTTTTCAGTGTTCTAGCCGGCAAACGATTTACCGCAAACACTCTAGCATGAGGCTCCAGGAAACGAACAAATCACGCGGGCTTGTGGATTCCGCTCCGGTTCTCGCCAGGTTTAGAGGCGCTTTCGTAAAGGGTGACGCATTTTACGAGGTACGTTTCCATGGGCGAAACATGTGGCTCGTACGTGTTAGCGAAACAAAAGAAGTGTCGCACCAGTAATGGCAATCCGTTGAACATCTGCACATGTGTCGCAGGAACCGAACCGGAAGTAGGTAGGTGACGTCATGAGCTCCGCGTGCAGCTGCGTGTAAGCTGTGCGAGGCAGGGCAAAAGAATTGATAATAAATGTGCGTGCAGAGCAAGTCGGCAATATGCGAAGCACTTTTCAGTATAAACGCAGCAGCAGTGCAGCGCATAGACTTCCGCGCGCAGTGGTTTGAGGGCTTTGGGAGTCTTTCGAGGTACGCGTGTATTTATATGCTGATTTATTTGTTCAAATCGCTCTATCGGCCCTCCGGAAGAGATTGTGACCTAAGTGTAGGAAGCACACAAACTACATTGTAAAATTTCAAAATCAAATCAAAAAGGTTCAAACAATTTCAGAGCGGCCGCGGTGGCTCAGTGCTTATGGCACTCGGCTGCTGACCCGAAAGACACGGGTTCAATCCCGGCCGCGGCAGCTGAATTTCAATGGAGGCGAAATTCTAGAGGCCGGTCTACTGTTTGATGCCAGTGCACGTTAAAGAACCCTAGGTGGTCGAAATTTCCGGAGCCCTTCACTACGGCGCCCTCATATCCTGAGGCGCTTCGGGACGTTAAACCGCATAAACCAAATAAACCATAAAACATTTTCAAAACACCTAGAGACACCGAGGTTTTAATTTAAGACGGACATAAGTAAAGTATAAAGTAAGATAATAAGGAAGATTCTTTGTATAGGTTATGACTCCGCTCTTATCCGTTACGTCAAGTTTGTTGTAAGTCTCTACGTATACGTGACCTCATTTTAGATTATGTCTGCAGGCAACAGTGTGTTTCTGTCGTCAAGAAGTTTAGCAGCGGGGGGATATCCAGTTCATGTTTACTGAACAAACTCATTTAAGGCTCTGTACCGCGTATCGTTAATTCAAACATTCCAAAAGCAATAAAAAAATCCTGGTTTCAGCGGAACAGACACGTAAAACAGGACAGCACCCGTTCGTACGTCTGCTTTGCTTCGCCATGTCCTTTTTACACTGTTTATTTAAAATGTCTACGATCTAAAAGCAATACTGTCAGCTGTGTGCATAGCTTTTCGTAGTGCAGCACTAAATGGTCGTCTGGTCACTTCAAGTAGCAGACATACTCGCGCTGAAGCCTAACGCATCTTTAGTAGTCCACAAAGACGCGCCACATACAAATCCGCTTTGCAAGGAGAACTTATTGAAGGCCACAGTACGCGCTTTTTCATCTCGACTGACGCAGCTGCTACCCAAATGCGCTTACATGACATTCTCCGCGTGAAAAAAATAGCAAAACACAAGGCCAGGCACTTACATTCCCGTGACTTCTGCATTCAAGAGAAATGCCACGCTCACGCTGTTGCCTGTGCTTGGAGGTTATGCGAGGCTTTCTTTTCACGGCCTCTCCGGTGGCGAACACAGAGCAGAACTAAAAGAAACAAGGCATAATTATCGCGTTTTGCACACGACAAGCTGTTGTTTCGGGCACACTTGATCAGCTCGAATAGCAAAACGGTATTACAAGACACACGCTTCATAAATAGCGTCGCCACAGGCGCTAGTTGAGTGTTTATTTTTTTTAATGTAGAACACTACAGCGATACATCAACGCTCACTGCTATTTATCATGATCATCGTCCGCCTGACTACGCCCACTGCAGGGCAAAGGCCTCTCTCATGTCTCTCCAATTAACCTTGTCATTTGCCAGCTGCGGCCACCGCATCCCCGCAAACTTCTTGTCATCCTCCCACCTAACTTTCTGCCGTCCCCTACTACGTTTGCCTTCTCTTGGAATCCACTCCGTTACCCTCAAAGACCAGCGGTTATCTTGCCTTCGCATTACGCGCCCTGCTCAACCCCATTTCTTCCTCTTGATTTCGACTAGGATGCCATAAGCCCGCGTTTGTTCCCTCCCCCACTCCGCCCTCTTCCGATCACTTAACGTTAACCTATCATTTTCCTTTCCATAGCTCGCTGCGTTGTCCTTAACTTTAGCTGAACCCTCTTTGTTAGCCTCCATGTTTCTGCCCCATAGGTGATTAAGATACAGCTGTATACTTTTCACTTTCCCCACAAAGCAAAGCGGTGAAAGCGCTCTTGAGATTCTTAAGGGACTCGGGGTTGTATTCCGGTCTACAATCTAAGTTTTCAGTGCGCGCCCTCTGTCCCCGTGACGTAGTGGTCGCTGGACATTTGGAAAACACATTTCATTGCCGCTCTTTTTCCCCTTTGTTCCCCTCCCCAAGTGTAGGGTAGCCAACTGGGCATCACCTGGTTAACCTCCCTGCCTTTCCGTCCATTTCTCTCTCTCTCTCTCTCTCTCTCTCTCTATATATATATATATATATATATATATATATATATATATATATTGGTAAACTACTGTTTATGATCTAAGAGAACCTACCAAAGCGCTCCATCCCATTTTTATTCTTCTAGTTATTTCCCTGTCGTGATCCGGATCAGCGGTCACTACCTCCCTTCAGTAGACGTATTCCCTTACCTCTTCCAGCACATCGCTACCAATTGTCAACTGCTGTTCCCTTGCTAGACTTCCGAACATCTTCATGCTAATTTTAGACCCACTGTTCTGCTCTGCGTGTCTTAACTCATTGATAATGCTTTCCATCGAACCTTCTTACAGGGCCGGCTCATGTATCAAAACCAGACGCTTTCATTGGTCCAAAACTCGGAGGTTAGCAGACTACTCTTACACCACTTGCGGCATTCTGATCAACTACTCAACGGTGCTTGAAACATGAATACTGTGTAGAAACAGAAGTTGTAGGGCGACACCAATACAAATTACTGTCCATCTCTCGGGAGGCCCTACCGTCTGCTGACTTCCCGAGTGTCTGACGGTTGTGATGAGAGTTTTACGCTGATTTTGTAAACTGGCAAGATAGAGAACTCTGGCCAACGCAAAACTTCAGCTCTTCTGGCGAGGAAGGACGTGACGGAATGAAGTTTTGGCGTGAAATCCGCAGCGGCTTCACACGCGCAGTTCGAAGAAAGTTCTGACGCAGAAATTCTGACGAAGACACTCCTGTCGCCAACTGCCTCCGAGAAGGGATGCCCCATAGATTCGTCCCCCCTCCCCCTGTCACTTTGATCGTTTCATAGCTGCCCAGAGAAGGGCCTTTGTAGTTCTGAATCACTTTTTTTGTTTTGTGTTTTTGTGTTTTGCGTTTGCTTTGTCGCGATCACATTCCATTTTTTCTCGACAGAACTCTGGTCTCTGATTGATTTATTCATAACAAAAGAACGAAATAACCATCAACTGAATGCATACAAAGTCAACTTAGATGGAGTATTTCACTAAGAGACCAAGTAGACCACCTTTTTTTACCCAAAAAAAAATGATGCCCAGGCTTAGCTTGGTTAAGCCAAGAATGCGTTGCATATTGCGCGGTCTTTTTGCGCGAGGTATTGCTTGGCGGCACTCGATTTTTTCAGCAGCTTTTCCTCCGTGACGTATGGATGGGTGGATAGGAGCGCCCCCTTTGAAACGGGGTGGTGGCAACCGCCACCAGGGTTGCCGTTGGTGGCTACTTTGCGCCAAATTGGCTACTTTTCAACCCCGTCGGGCGATGAAAATTTCACGCTGGCTCCTTGGCTACTTTCTGGCTACTTTGAACTTCTATTTTGGCGCATTTACTAGCCAATTTTTTTTGCAATTGCATATACAATAGCAAGCAAGAACAGAAAAGAACAATTATTTCCAAGCTTTGCTGTCCTCATTGCTGTCCTGGTCGCCTTGATGCGCGCGCGCGTCCTCGACGCATATATTCTTCCAACGAACTGGAGTCTCCAATACGCCAGGAGCAGAGAATTAGCGGTGCACTTGATCGCGCATCATGTTTGACTTTCTGGCACGCAGCGGCATCGTACAAGGACACTTGCGGCGAATGCCCTTTTCAACACCTGGCGCAAGGAGCACTGAAAATTTCGACCCTTCCAATTTCTAATGCTGATGCAGAGCGCGTGTTCTCTTGCGTGAACTTGACGAAAACAGAGATCCGTAACAAAATGAAGCTGGACTTGCGTATGGCGATTCTGCGAATCAAATTTGGGCTACGACTCCAAGAAAAAAAAAGCATCATCGTTTAACGTTCCTGGTGAGTTGTTGAATAGAATGTGCCAAAATTACTCCGGCAAGAACACTATCTACTCTAGATAAACTACGCGGACTGAACTTTTATTTATTTGCAACGTACCTGATACTTGAAGGCCCAGCAAGAGGCCCAAAATTCCGTGCTCTTTATTTACTCTGTGTTTTTGTGTTGATTCAAAATGATACTATTTATTGTTCACTAATAAAAGTTGCTTATAATAATGGTTCTTTTCTACTTGGCTACAAATTTGTCGCCAAGATCGGGAGGCGTGGCTACTTTTGGCTACTTTTAGCTTCAGTTCTGGCTCTTTTTGAAAAATTCCCAACGGCAACCCTGACCGCCACCATGCTCAGCCGGCCTTTTTTCTTTTTTTTCTTTTCTTTTTTCTTTTTTCCTTTTTCTAAATGGTTTGGTGACGTCACGTCACCACGTAACGTGACGTCACCAAACCACGTGACGTCACGCCACGTGGTTTGGTGGCTGCCCGGCCACGCCCAAGGCTGAACTGAGTGATTGCAATATGCTACGCATAAATAGTCCCTGCATGCTTGGAACTGTGGCCGTAGATACAACGCAGGCGATCTGTGACGCGTCTACGACCTCATATTCTTGTTTATAGAAGCGAACGACGCTGTTTACTGCAGCACACGTTCCTGCTCCACGTCAAGGCCTGTCTGGAAGCAACCTGAGATAAAATGTTTCTAGCTTATCGCACTGTCTTTGCAAATATGTCTCTTGGGTTGCTGTCTGGTTATACAGTGGCGAGCAAGCACTTCAAGCAAGTGTCTACTTGTCTTGAAGCTGGTGGAAAACAAGCTCGTGTGATTTTGAAGGCTGCCGCTGACGCCTATAGAGAAAACATTTCGAGAGAGATAACACGCTCATAAAAACACAGACCCTAGGAAGGATAAAATCTGTTACCTTTATGAGGAAAACACCCGACGTGCCAACAGGGTGATAGAAGCGCAAAGATTATTACGTGCTGAAATAACTTCATCGTGGAAGGTGAAAATTAAAAGATGAGATATTCAATGAAGATAAAGGTCACGACGCAAAAAATACGCAAAGTACGCAAGAAATAAGAAGCGGATAGCAAAGCGATCGAAAGACAAAGTTAGAGGTTCTGCAGATTTTGTATTTAATTAGACAAAAGGGCATAAACAGGCGTGACGTGCTGGTCATGACATGCCTGGTAGCGAAAAAAAAAGGAAATTGCTGCAACAGTGGTAAACAGTTTGTGAAATAGGGTGCTAAAAAGAAAGGGGTAGGAGTGGCCATTTTTACGCAGAAAATAGAGAAGAGGGAGCAATACAATAGAAAGATAAAGGTTATTATGTGCTGAAATAACATCAAACTATCTTGTACTTACGACGGCAGTGCGAAGAGGATAAGATGCACACATGAAATTTTCTTTTCTTTTGCATTTTTTTCTGTCTCTATCCGGCGGCGCCCCTTATCGACTGCACATTGTCGATTTTGCCGCATCGGACGCTGTTTGCTCGCTTCCACAATAGACAATGGAGTGGCTGCGATTGCCGCAACAAGGGCTGAATAAGACGAAATGAACGGATGATTTGTCCTGCAGCTGATGATGATGTTGACGAATAGGCCTTGCAGAGGTGTCTCTAGGCGTTCTGCTTAGACCAGCTGTCATCTCCCCAATACATAAATCAGATCTGGGATGGGTGTCCGCTCCCACTCGAATGGAAAACATCCCTTGTAACGTTCATCCCCAAAGCAGGTAAAGCCGTGACTACGGACAACTTGAGACCCATCTCATTAACCTCGTGTGTGGGAAAGCTCATGGAGACGATGGTTCGGGATCGCCTCTCTCCATACATGGAGGGTAAGGGCCTCTTTGCAGACACTATGTTCGGGTTCCGCCCGCACATGTCTGCACAGGATGTCCTACTCCAACTACACAGGGACATAATACGACCCACAGCCATGCAACAAAACGACAAGGCCATTCTCGCCCTCGATCTTAAGGGGGCGTTTGACAATGTTAAACATGCCACCATACTCTCTAACTTGAACACCACTAACTGCGGGGCGAAGGTCTTCGCCTATGTCAGAGACTTCCTCTCTGCGCGTCAGGCACTCCTCCGGATCGAGGACGAGGAGTACGGCCCGTACTCTATGGGTACACGAGGTACACCACTGGGGGCGGTGTTATCACCGCTCCTTTTCAACATCGCCATGATGCACCTGCCCGGCCGACTGGCTCAGGTAGATGGCATAAAACACGCACTCTACGCAGACGACATTACAATCTGGACCACCGAGGGGAGCCTTGGGGAGATAGAGGACCGCCTTCAGCAGGCCGCCACCATAGTCGAAGCATATGCTGCCGACTGTGGTCTCCAATGTGCTCCCGCCAAATCAGAGCTTCTACACGTCAGGACAAACCACAAGGACAACACGTCTCTACACATATCTCTGTCAGGCGGTCCCATCAGAGAAGTGGCGGAGCTCCGGATCCTGGGTCTGTTCATCAATAACAAACTTAGGCCGGACTCTACTATAGCGAAACTCAAGAGCATAGGTGAACAGGTAGGGCGCATGATCCGCCGTGTTTCCAACAAGCGGGGTGGTCTGCGGGGCAGGGACGCGCTACGGCTCGCCTATGCCTTCGTGACCAGCCGGATCCTCTACGCCGTGCCGTACCTACGCACCACCAAACAACAAGACGAGCGCATTGACGCCATCATCAGGAAGGCAACAAAGCGAGCACTGGACCTTCCGGTGGCTACCTCCAACGCCAAACTGAAGGCGTTGGGAGTGGTAAACTCCTATCAGGAGTTGCGGGAGGCCCACCTCGTGAACCAATATACGCGGCTATCGCAGACGGTGCCTGGGCGCCGCCTGCTAAACCGCTTACACATCCAACACACATGCATACCAGAGGGGACGGAGAACATCCCGGTGCTGTGGCGCCACATGCTCTTGGTCGCTCCGCTCCCGCGTAACATGGACATGGCTTCACATGAAGGCAGACGACAAGCGCGGGTTCGCACGCTTGAGAGGCAATATGGGTATAAAGAGGGCGTCTATTACGTGGACATCACAGGGCCGTCGCCCGCGGGATTCTTCACGGCTGCCGTAGTCCACCGGGGAATGAATGTCGATGGGCTATCTTTTCGGGCCCCAAATTCAACACGAGCGGAGGAAGCCGCAATAGCTCTCGCTGCCGCCGATCCAAAATCGAAAACGGTTATTACAGACTCTCGCCGGGCCTGTGAACATTATCTTGCAGGCGAAATATCACCTCTGGCCTCGCAAATTCTAAGACGCGCTCTCGCCGATCCAACTCGCACAAAAGTGATCTGGGCTCCTGGCCACCAGGGTCTACGAGGCAATGAGGCCGCTGATGCGGCCGCCCGAGCGCTCACACACCGGGCTCCTCATCCTAGATCTCATGGCTCAGAAGCTCATAAACCGCTTCTGCGGTTCCGCGAAATCCTAATTTATTATTGCGACAGCCACCGTCTCTACCCGGCACCTGCCAAGGGGCTGAGTAAGGCGGAGGAGCGAACTCTGCGGCGCCTGCAGACAGGAACCCTACTCTGTCCTGCAATAGCAAAACACTTCGATCCGAACACAGATGGGCGCTGCCCGCACTGTGGAGAGATCTGCGATATCTTTCACATGGTGTGGGCATGTACTCAGAATCCTCACCTTCCCCCCTCCCCCACCCCCACCCGAGAGGCATGGGAGACTGCCCTCCTCAACTGCTCCACACTGGAGTCCCAAAGGGCTCTGGTCAAGCGGGCGCGAGACGAGGCCTCGTCATGCGGTGTCCCGGACTAAGGATACCGACCATGCAGCAGGGTTATTTATTTTTATTTTTTTAACCCTCAAGCTCTCTTTGATTAAAGTTTTTCACCACCACCACCACCCAGTGGGAAAGATGTGAACACTTTTTGCTGATGAACCATCCCAAGTAGAAGCAAAGCGGAGTAAGCTAATTGTTGCTGCTGCCTGTTCGAGGCATCGTAGAGATTTGCGTCGTGACAATTAGTCCTGTCCAGACAAATCCTTTTTCACCTTACAAACCGACATGGGCTTCGGAGAAGGTGTGGCTGACTTCGCATTCGACGAAAGGGCACATATTTCCGAAGAAGCGAAAAGTACAGATGCAGAACGTGAAAGAAAAGGAGATCTTTTTATCGATAAAAACTTGAGATATGTTTGTTTGGTCTCAGAAAAGTTTCATGGAAATCAATGAACTCGTTGTCGACAGTACGCGTCGCTCTTGTTTTGTGATGACAGCCATCACTTTTGGTCCAGGCTAACACATCAGGGCAAACGCATTTCCCCTGTGGACCAACCTGTAACTTCGATAATGGTGGAGTTTTTGTAAGTTAGGCTTACCACTGCATCACTGAGGAAGAAAGTTATTTGCAGCAGTTCCCCCCGAGTAATATTTTATTTCCTTCGCCTGGTCATCGCTCAAACTATGGCAGGTTATTATATGCATAGGTTGCTCATTTAAACGCAGAACGTATACTACCGTTTACTGATGGAGCTGAACCGAAGGGAATTCCTGGTCAACATAGAGAAATAAGATAGTCACGCGAACCGCTTTAGCGCCGGATAAGCCAGCTTTCCTTCGAGCTACCTCGAACTTAATACGTTAGATCACGAAGCAGCTGTCCTAGATGCTTCCGCCATGCAGCTTCCACGACGCCCGTTTTACGAGCAAGTACTCGCTGTGCAGTCAAGACTTCTCGCAGTCGAAGCCGCTGAATGCATCGTCGTAACTCTGAAAGCCAGATGCTACGCCGTAGAATGCACATCTCAGCTTGATTCATGTGACTCGTTAGTGTTCACAAAACATGCCAAGCAGCGCCACGCAGAGAAATAGCCTTTCTAGCAGCGGTGGCTTAGTTGCTATGGTGTTTCAAGGTCGCCCACGGCTAGTGGTTCAGTCTCAGACATGGCGGCTTCATTTCAGCGGAGCTGAAATGGAAACTCGCCTGGTTATTGATATGTAAGACCACGTTGAGGAGGTAAAAATCATCCGGAGCCCTCTCTATACGGCGTATCTTGACCTACAGGGTTGTTTTGACGCATGAAAAATATATATGTCAATATGGAGAAACCACCCCTGTTCTTTGCCATACGTACCAGCTGCGTATACTTGCATATGGTCGACGCCTGGTGCCCTTTGGTGGTACTGAGCTTAACACTATGGGAGCCCTCTTTAAATAATATAAAAAACTCAGTCATTTAATTTCTATTTAATAACCAATGGCTCTTCACTTAGCCCCAGTTTAGCGTCACGCAAATCGACCATTTCTTTTCGTTTTGACTGTTACACGGGGCGTCCTAGTGCGATTTCGCAGGAGTGGAAAATACAAACACAAAAGAAACGCCAGTTTACAAGAAATTCTTCAGGTATACACAGAAAGTACATCGAGTTGTAGTTATCACGTTCTTGTAGTCAGGTTGCCAAAAAAACAACTGCAAAGATTCAGTTGCTGACAAGAAAATTATATCGACAGCAGTTCAGTTACAATGGGCAGTGAGTTCCAGGGTTCAAAAGTAGAGGCAGGTTAACTAAAACGAAAGCCATTCATTCATCTTCACAACAGACCAAGCCCTTTTCCTGCTTGAGTGAGCGTGCATAACTACACACTGAAACGAACATACTTGCCATAAGCTCCGTGAATCTGCTGAGACAGCTTAAAGAACTTCATCGCCAGCGAACATTGTGACGTCAAGGGGTGTGGCATTCTTGGAAAAACTGATCCTTTTTTTTTCTTTCCTTTTATGTAACACAAGTGTCATCTGTATGTCGGTCCCATTTCCTCCACAATTAATGCAGCCCTGCACGTGGCACACCAGCTGCAGGAAGCTGCGAACAACCAGACGTTTAGCCTACCACGCCGACCACATGTGGGCCAGGCGGCGTACGCAGAGAGGAGGCTATTATGCTAGCTGAGCAGAAAATAGGGCTAGTAGGTACAGGTAGAAGGAATATGAAAGGGAATATGCGACTAAATTCGACTTATGATTACTGCTAAGTCGTCATCATCATCGTCAGCCTGACTACGCCCACTGCAGGGCAAAGGCCTCTCCCACGTCTCTCCAATTAACCTTGTCCTTCGCCAGTTGTGGCCACCGTATTCCCGCAAATTTCTTAATCTTATCCGCCCATCTAACTTTCTGCCGCCCCGTGATACGTCTGCTTTCTCTTGGAATTCAGTCCGTTACACTTAAGGACCAGTGGTTATCTTGCTTCGCATTACATGCCCTGCCCAAGCCCCCTTCTTCCTCTTGATTTCAACTAGGATATCATTAACCCGTGTTTGTACAAGTGATTAACATATTTTTATTCCTATTGCTTATGGTATTCCTCCGGATGAGTGACACCTATCCAGAATTTTCAACTTCAGTGCGGAAATAACAAAAATTTGCATTCTTGGGCGCAGACTTAACTAGTTGCTTTCATATTTAACTCCCTGGACTTTATTGTCCTGTGACTTCTCCGTGTTTTGCGTTTTCTACACCGTTTCCTTAGGTTAGTTGACTAAAGGCTACGGCTCCTTTCTAACAAACCCCATGTGTTTATGTCTCACGCAGCTCCGTCGAAACATGGCGCATTCGGACAAGCAGGAGCTCCTCAGGGCTCGGGTGCGATACCCGTCCTACCTGAACATGCTGCTGTTCGCCGGCACGATGTCCGCCTGCCTGGGGGTCGTGCTCTGCTCCTACCACCTGGTGTACGCCGCCGACCCCATAATCTGGATCAGCGGCCTCGTCGCGTTCGGCGTCGGCGTTGTCTTGGCGTTGCTAGCGCTGGGCCTCCTGGCGGCGTCGCTCATGCGGCGCCAGACGCTCGAGGCGTCGTGGGTGCCGCAGAGCGTGTCGCCGTACGAGGAGGACTTCGGCACCGACTACTACTTCGACGACGCTGACGACGCTGGACGCGTCTATCGGCCCACAACGTACGCGGCGCCCAAGTTGTTGGTGTCCAACCCTCTGGCAGCGCCGGTGGCAGCAAGCGTCTACCGGCTCGTCTACGGAGCCGACCCCAAGTGAAGAGCGTCTCCCTTGTAGAAACGACGCGCTCTTCCTCGACGCTCTGACGTCGTGAGAGAACGGCAGGGGCTTTACACCGAGTGATTCGGTGTCAAGCGCGAAAAGGTGTATTTCGTTTCACATGCGCCGGAAAGGGTGTTTGTTGCACCAGAAAGGGTGCATTTTGTCCCTTGTACACTAAGAAGGATTGTATGCTGAACCAAAAAGGCTGCATTTTGTATTGTGTAGGCTAATATATGTGTATGCCTCACCAAAAACAGGTGTGTTTTGTATCATCTTTGCTGTAGGCTGTTTCGGAGGCTGATCAGTCTAATCTTGCCACACACACACTCTCTTGTAGAAATCACGCGGTCTTCCTCGACGCTGCGACGTCGTGAGAGAACGGCAGGGGCTTTACTCCGAGTGATTCGGTGTCAAGCGCGAAAAGGTGTATTTCGTTCTACATACGCCGCAAAGAGTGTTTGTTGCACCAGCAAGGGTGCATTTTGTCCCACGTACACTAAAAAGGGTTGTATGCTGAGCCAAAAAGGCTGCATTTTGTATTGTGTGGGCTAATGTATGTGTATGCCACACCAAAACAGGTGTATTTTGTATCATCTTTGCTGTAGGCTGTTTCGCAGGCTGATCAGACTAATCTTGCCACACACAACTTATATGGAAACACATACATTGACATCACTAATTCTGATCTAAAAGGTATATTTCTTTGTATGTATGCCAAAAGAGGTTATACTGCACCAGAAAAGGTTCATTATCGCTTGGTATGCTGGAAAAGACGTATGCTGAACCAAAATGGGTGCATTGTGTCATGTGTAAAAGCTCTATGTCCATGTATAATCGAAAAGAGTGTATTTTGTGTCTTACTCGCTGTGCACCATTATGCAGCTTGGCCAGAAGGTTTGTATTGGTACATACACGCACCGCTAATTCTCATCTGTCTCTGATGCTTTGTAGTGCGTTCATTACGGGAAGGAAACTGAATTACACATATGGATACTGAAGGAACTTCCACCAGTAAATTAGAACATTACTGTGGAGACTAAAATATATATATTGAGGTGCTAACTTTTACACCTTTGTTAGCTATGTTCTTAAGATACTTTAGTCAATTTCTTTCCACTAGTGCTATTGTAGGTAAAATTACCTATAGCTGTAATTTCTGTGGACACAGAGAGCCTCAGCGAAAAAAATTCTATAACTGCGTCCACCAAAATGAGTACAATTTATTTAATGTCCATTGTTCTTGCCGGACGGAGTATTACTATAGATAGCATTGCCAGGACGAAGTATGGGTGCAACATTTAAGTTTTGCGGTCGCACCTGTTGGCTGTTTAATGACATAGCATAAAAGCGCAGTTCGAGGCTGCAGCCGATCTCCAAAGAGACAGCAACTTAAATGTTTGGGTGCCATGTATGCAAGAACCTTGAACAAAGTGTAAGCGCTGTGATCTGTGAATTGGTGTGTGAAGTGCCTTACCGATAAAGACTGCTATTTGTGTTTGACTATGATATTTCTATGCATTTTAAACCACGCTCAAAATTTTTACACCCAATAAACTGGGCCTTTAGGATAGTTGTACCTAATTATGTCGAAGGGTTTGGATTATATGTTAGAATGTTATATGTTAGAAAACTACATTTCATAAGGCATATCAGCGCCGTTCATCAAAACAAAACTAGGTTTTAAGATGTGGGAAAATGATGTATAGCATGCACCGATACCGCAAGGATGAGAAACACATAGTGCAAAAGTAAACACTTTGAGGACCTGTACATGATGCACTATCTACAAAAGAAGTGCGCAATGAATAGTGCCACAAGCCTGATGTTGTTAAGCTCAGAACTTCTTATGCTTTGCATACTGAACCTTGAATACATCACATTCCAAATGGCTTCATATCAACCAAAGCACCGCCACGGCAGGTTCACCTGTTGACGAAAATCCTCGTCATCATTTCTGTCTGTAGTGTGTTGTGCATGAGTATTAATTTTTGCAATCACTTGTTTCCTTTTTCTGGACGGGGGTCTCCATGTGTGATTATACATTTCTGTCGATGCAAAACTGTCAGTACGATAATGAATCCGAGCGCTTGTATTACGGCTTATGTTATGGCTTTTTATGAACCCTGTCTTCCCCTACTGAAAGAGCTGTATGATGCAATAACGTCATACAAGGTTTATCATAAAATATGATATAAATATTACAGCATACAAAGTTATTCATTGTCATGCATTTTGAACGACGTTTTAGATATCTCATGATAGTTGTATGAGAAAACCTGCTTAAGGTTATTGCATTATAAAGCTTTTTCTGGTGCGGTTAATCCTTCCCGTGGTACACCCAACCTTGTCATGTACATAGAGAATATGTACTGTGTGACTTCTTTTTTTAACACGTGCTTAGTAAGTGTAACCAAAGCCCTTATGTTTTTCATCCATTACTACCATGCGGTTTCGATCCCGGCCGCGGCGGTCGAATTTCGATATAGGCGAAATTCTAGAGGTCCGTGTACTGTGCGATGTTCAGTGGACGTTAAAGAACCCCACGTGGTCGAAATTTCCGGAACCCTCCACTACGGCGTCCCTCATAGCCTGAGTCGCTTCGGGACGTTAAACCCCATAAACCATAATTTTATAGCAACGACAAAATCCAGAAAGATATTTCATTAGTGCATTATTTGAGCGTGTTATTAGCTACACCAATCTGTTTCCAATGAAAAACTTGCTAGAGAAATGGTTCACACCCCTATAAGGTGACAAACAGTCAATAATTGAGAAGTTACTCCTGTGCTGATGTGAAGTCTACCGAATTTCTCTCTTCTTGGCTTTTAGCAAATAACAAATAAATGCCTACTTTTTGACTGGTAAAACAAATAAGAACATACAAGACATGTTACTTTGAAGGTATAGCTAATTCAAGATCGATGGGAAAGGTGTTCGCCGTGTCGATGACAATGATAATGATGGCTGCTATATGGAAGAAAGCGTATTCTTCTATGCTGAATCGTGTCAGTAACGATCAGACCATAGATCGAATAATACAAGTCAAATACGTACACCCTCCGCTTGTAATATGCTTCTTCCACGAAATTTTACTTAAGCAGGCTAGCAGAAAAATCTCAGATAGCAGTGGTACAGTTGCATTCTGAAACAAGTGTATTACTCTTAACCCTTGTGTAGCTTCCCATAGGCGTAAAAGAACAAGACAACGTATGGTCAAAAACAACGCAGTGTGTGTGTCACCTCCCTGTCGTCTTGTTTGTCGGAACTGGCTTTCTGAGAGTAAGAAACCAAACAGACCCATCTACCTACAGTCCTAGGTCTCGAAACAAACACGCATGTCTAATCGAATCTTCTTGTTCAGAGAGTGTAGCGCCATCTATGGATGGATTGATAGACATTGGGCTGTGGCAGTGCATACGATATTGTGCACCGTACGCGCGTTCTACACCGCCCGATCTCGCAACTTCCTTAACAATTCATATTCAAGACCAACCAAATCACACAAACACACAAAGCGTAGGACTGCAAACTAGGAACGAGGCTGACCCTTACGGCGATTTCTGTAAGCGCCATATAGGCTCACAGTTCGCGCTCTGTGACTCTCATTGGACTCCTATAGGGTTGGGAGTGTTCATATCTGGAGCAAATCGATACAAAGCCAGCTTCTGGACAAAGAAACGGTTACATACGAAATGCTTCCACACGGTCAACCGCATGTTTTTAGTTTTGTAGCCAGCAGCAGTTTTTCCAGTAGATAAGTGTGAAATCAGAGCGAACGCTCTGCCACATAACGTGCAGGAAGCCTTGGAAGAGAATCAGCAAAGACTCCTGTCGCCACCTATCAGTTGAAAAGAGCACCTTCAATGCTTTTTTCCTCCCTGTTTTCCGACGCCCTTACGCATCAGGTTGAAGCTTCATAGCCCGGCGGTCTCATGACATGGTGAAAAAAAAAGCCGCGGAGTTATAGGCAACTCTTATTCAGCCACATTTTCATTATTTTTTTTGTTTCGTTTCACGTCGTGTTCGCTTTGTCTCCATGACAATGCAATTTGTGTTGGCATTTCCCGCGGTGACGTTCGATGGCGTGAAACGCGAGCGAAGCGTTCCAATAAAAATCGTGTGCAAACCGTCGTATATCGACTCCACTTTCTCTTTTAGCTCCACGTGCGTGAAGCGCCCGCTCGAACACACCGGTTGCTCCGTCTCACGCGAGCTCCTTCGATCGGGAGCTATAGCAACAACTGATCGAGGCGCGGATAAACAGTAGCAGCAACAATAAAACGAGCTCCGAGAATAGACGGAAAGCGGACAAAGAACGTCAAAGGTTGAAAAAAAAAGTGGGGGAAGATTGAGCAGTGAGCATACCAGTAGCGGGCTCGTCCCCTCCTGTTGCGTTAACCGCAGCACGGCAGACGACGATGGGGTCTGGTCGGCTAAGAAGCTTCGTGAGTGGGTGCAGGAAACAAGAGTGGATACTTTGATGTTTGTGCTCCTCAGCGCCACTGGAGGAGTGGTGGCTCAATCGGAATCGTCGCGACCACCAGCTTCGAACCAAGTAAGTTTAGAACCTATAAAACCGGGGTACTTTACCGCTTTCACTGACGTATCCCAATGGGCACTGAACTGTCTTGGACGTCCTGCGGACGTCCTCAATGTCCACAGTACGTCCATGGGAGTTTTAATGTTCATTGAGATGTTTTGAACCACCTCTGAAACCAGGCCACTTTGCAGCGTTCAATGAGGCACGTTTGGAAAAGCCGCTAAGACCACGGTAGTACGCTTTGTCAGATAACCTTGCATGGAAGGACCCCTGAAACCGGGCTACTTTCAGCCGTTCAGTGATATAACGTCTTAAAAGACCTTGCGATATTTTAACGCGTTCAGTAAAGTTATTTTGTAGGTACCCTTTAAATCGGGCAGTTTTACCATGCTCGATGACGTATGTTTGGTAGGACGCCTTAAGTCGAGATATTTAATCCAGCTGGATGACGTAAGTTTCGAAGGAACCCTGACACCAGGGTACTTTACTGGCCCATATGTAAGACGCGGGTAGCTACGCCAGATAATCATACGAGTTCATATAACTCATGTATATCTTGCTGATATATACAGCCTTGCGTAATAGTTCTCGGTTAGTCTTTAATTCTATTGTAGATAAAATATAAAATCTTGCTTGAATATTATGAAGAGTAGTGGGAATCCGTAAAAAAAAATTCCCCCAGTCCAACAGAAGCAAATAATTGCACGGGTTCCACCTCTGTGGACAGTCCAAAGGAGGTTGATCATTTTTGTAAAAAAAAAATTAAAAACTATCAGCTTTGAGTGAAAGATGTGAAGGCACGACCGATTTGAAAGCGGCTGCTGTATTTCTTTCCTCCGCAGAAGTTAAAAATGGTGTGCGTGCAAAAAAAAACTTAGTCTCAGAAAATTTCGTTGTCTTAAAAGGTATATCACAGCGTCGATGAAGTGAAATTGGCCGCTATATTATTATTCGGCGCACGGAACGCCTCGTTTGAATCCCTAATCGGGCGATATATTGACCATGACTAATATTTCCAGTGTCTTGCATACCAGTCAAGGTGAAAAGAAGGGTAATTCTCCAGCATGTGCGCCGTCTTGCTGCAAACGGAATTTCATCAAAACTACCCAACTTCGAAAAAAATTGCTACACGTTGCGCTCCTGGAAGTATTTCAGCAACTTCTTTCGAATTATTTTTATTACAAAGTTTTTTTTTTTCATATTCAAACTTTCAGAACAATTTCAGAGAAGGAAATGAGAAAAGTGTCATGTCTGTATATTGCCTAGCATGTGGCCAAACCTATGCGCACATAAATGATGTAAAAATACTTCTCTAATACAAACTGACAAAATGTGCCAGCACAACTTATACCCTTGACGTTGTACAGCGAGCGAGGAAAGGCTGTACGGGCGGGGACGGCGTGCAGAGATTAATGGTACTGAATCCAGCTCAGCACGACGAAAAGATTATGCTGTCATGTGCATGATGACGTCCCAGGAAGCAGCTACTGTAGGAGCCCAGCCTACCGTTAAATTTGCTCTCTAGGAGACTCAACAGAGGCGTTAGAAGCAAATAGAAGAAATACGGACGCGGTGACTAGAAACAGCAAAGCCGACACAAAAGATATTGTGTCATGGATATCCGTAGTGCTTCATTCAGGTGTACATATCCGACGCTTTAGGTCACCACTGTACGCACGTTCCCAGTAACCATCTGTACGCTCTTCACCCTCTCGTCCACTGAAAAAACAAAGAACAAGAACACAAAAAAACAAGCAATGTACTTCCGATCATGTTCGCAATTCTTCTTAAGAGGCAATTCTTCTTAGGAGCGGGAACCTTGCTCTCAGAATGTTCGGTTAGAATTCGTACTCAACCAAACAGAAACAGAACAGCACGAGCAGCCATTCCATGAACATTGTCTGGACCTGTGCTGTCGAACTGCACATTGCCGAACATGAGTGCCTTCCATTGCTTCTACCAACCCTGTATCGCGTCCTTTACATTATTCATTCCGATATCTGCGGTGACGTCCCGCAGCCTCCGGTTATGCTGTCCCGGAGGCAGTTGCATGGTCGCCAGACGTCTGGAGGCGATGATGACCCGACCCGGTACGCGGGAATCTCGCCCTGGCGCTACGGCAGCGTCATCTTCCTCGGCTTCTTCCTCAAGCTGTCCGGCATCCTCTTCGTTCTGGTGGGCTTCAACTCGTCCGCGGCGGGCCTCCGTCTCCTGGGCTTCGTCCTCATTCCCGTCGGCATCTTCGTCTTCAGCGGAGGTGTGCTCTGGGCAGCCATGGAGAGCTGGCGCTATCGCATCGCCGTAATGGCGATCCACGCCCTCGACCCGCTGGGTGCCTCCGGTGTGTTCCTCAACGGCACCTCGGTGAGCTCGGTGTCGGTAAACGTCCCCGCTTCGGCGAGAAACGGAGTGCACTCGGCGCCACCCGTGGATCCTGACGGGCCTATGGCTGGCCTGGAACCGGTGCAGTTCAGCAAGTACCCCGTGGCACTACCGGTGTACACTGGAACAGCTCCGACGTCCTGATCGGGAAGACAGTCGCACCGCGCCGTGGTTGTGCCACCGAATGCAGTGTGCGGACCATGAGTGCGTGTGCGAAGACTGTCTTTACTAATCATGGGTGGTTGGCGGTGATTTTTGCCTGCCGCTACCTTGCGGTGGTCGCTGTGTGCATCAGAGTGGCCTCGTCCTGAACTCTGATTTGCACAAAGACTTCAATTTACGTCATATTTTCCTTGATCCGACCAAAGTAAAGAAGGCTTCGAAAAGTTTTTCAACAGCTTACGCCGAGGTCCAATACAAAGTAATTGCCTAAGTATGCTACTCAAACCAGGGGATGGATTTAAGGAGAGACCAATTTAAGGGGGAATTCAAACTGGGGTGCCCTGTTCTTCGGCGATGACAGCTCAAGAAATGCATAGCAGATAGAGGACCGCCTCTTTCCTTCCTCCGCACCTACCCAGTCAAATGTTTGCCCGTAATTCTGGCCGTGCTCAAACTCACAATTAATGTCTCATGAACAAGCGCACCAACCTTTCACATAGATGACATGCGGTAAGTCTGAATCCCCATGGTCATGTTGAATGTGAATCGCCATGGTCATGATCATGCTGAATCCCCATGGTCGATGTTGAAGAAGCATGCTGCAACTTGCTCGTCTGGAACTGCTGTACATGATGCCAATACTCCTGTGCCCTTGAACGTGGTATGTTTTCCGACCGTCACGAAGCCATTTAGTGATATTTTCAAGACTTTTCATACAAACTTTATCTGACTGGTTAGAGTGAGTTATAATAATTAGACGGAAGAAATCCAGTGCGCTTGGCGCCGGCAGTGAACACCGCTGCCCGTATGGCTGGTCTGGAACCAAAGCAGTTCAACAAGTATCGCGTTGAACTACGAGTGTGCACTAAACCTCTCCGGCGTCACGACGAGGAGAACTGCATCACGCCGGGCTGATGCCAATGAACAGCACCGCGTGTGGACCGAGTGTGTTTCTGCAAAATATCTTCATTTCTTATCTCGTGTGTGTTTGTGTGTCAAAGCTGTGGCGAATATTTAATTGACAAGTGCTACGATTATCTTTGGCCCCCAACTCGTGGATTTGGACCCTGTGATTGGCCCATGACAAGCTTAGTAACTTGAATGTGCTTACTATGCATAGAATGGCCTAAGAGACGTGCGATGAGGCAGCATGCACCGGACATAATCTCACCGTACGCCTCCGTCCATTTCTCCATACTAAGCACATTCAAACTGCAGTGCAGTACCAACTGGTCCCGATACTCAAACTGATAATAGGCTTAGTTGCTTGTGAGCCTACAGCCCAAGCATAACAAGACGCACCTGAATCACGAGGGGTCGAGTGGCGTAAGCACATCGTAGGGGCTCAGAAGTGATGGATAAAGTCCCTTTTCAGGATGCTTTTCTGACCTAGGTGCCCTCTCACGTGCTGCAAGCACCTTTATTTTTACCTTTATTTTATTTTATTTTATTTTTATGTTCGTTGTGCTGGGTTTATTATTGTTAGGCAAGCTACCTGTCAGTTCCACGACATACAAGTTTTGCTGTCTCGCCCAGACGCACAAGAGGTTACCTTTTAAGAGCTCGTCTTGATGTCACCCGAAGAGTTTGCCAAAATCGCCGTGCATGACCGACTGTGTTCAAAGCAAAACTTTCACTGTTGTCTGAGCCAAATCAAAGTGTAATGCAGTGTATACGCCAGTAGGAAGGATGATGTACACTTTGTGTCACAAGTGTCCCTGTAACGTTTGCTGTTGTTTGTCTGTGTGTTCTTTTTTTTGTACTGAGTCTATTTCTGCACAGTATATCACAGAGTTATAGTTATTGACTGCTTGGTGTTCCAAGGTAAGCAGAAGAACCCACCATCTCAACAAATTCAAAGTAACAGGCGTCAGAGCGAATGCAGCGCCTTCAAAGCCGACACGAACGTAGAAACTCATATTATCAGTAAAAACGCCGACAGTGAGTCGTAATTGTGCGTCTACGATTATGTAAGGTTTCCTTCGACACAAATTTTGCCGCTTCACTATTCTTTCGTTCATATACCGTGTCACGAAACAACATTGCTTCGTCGTGTATGGCTCGGTGTTGCATTTAGAAAGCAATACACGTTCAGGATTAAGATGGCCGACAGCCCTTCTTGCGAAAGACGTGGCTGTGAAGAGACAATTGCACATCTACTGTGTCAGTGTCCTGCTTTGGCGACCGAAATACGTTCGCTGCGTTGTGCCGTGGACCGCCTCGATCCTCTCCCTTCAACAGAGGATAAGATCCTCGGACCGAAACCACAGCAATCGACTGCCCTCATGGCCTGCACGCAACAGTTTTGCTTCCTGAGAGCGATTGGCTTGAGGGGACAATGGTGACTCTGCCCCTCGCCCCTTCTCTCTTTCCCTTCTCAATCCCATCATCCCTCTTCCCCAGTGCAGGGTAGCCAAGCAGAACACCTTCTGATTAACACCCCTGCCTTGCCTCTTTATCTCTATCTCTCTCTACCTGCCCTTAGCAAATCCACAAAGCTCTGGCACAAAAAGATTGTATTACTCCTTGCTTGTCAAATGAACAAAATCAAATCAATCTTTTGTGATTAATTCGCCCGCCTAGCGTGCGTTCTTAAACCTCGCTCGCGAACTAGGGAGTGCAAGTTGTATAGCGGTATGCTTTCGTAGAATGGTCTCATTTTGAAGCCTTTTTTAAATCACTGGCAAAAAAGCGCAATTCGGCGACATTTCCTAAGCTGTAAGAATGAATCCGAGAGGTCAGCAGCTGGACTGCCGCTTTATATTCCCTTTGTTCGAAGTCACAGCTAAACTACGCGTTTTTAGAGGAAGGGCCCTCTAAAATATGGTTTCTATGGATTTCTCTGTATTCTTCAAAGCCATAGTATTACCAAGATGCAAAATGCCATCTGTGTGCGTTTGCTGGCTGCTTAAACGAGTCGGAAATCGCCGCTGGGCCCCGAGTCCTCACTGCCATATATATGCTCACCGGCAAATCGCCCGTCGTAATTTTGCAGCACTATAGTCCAACAGCTGCAGTAGCTAACTAACTTTATATTCTTTTCGATATACCTAAAAAATTAGATATCTGTGCAAGGTACTTGTGTTAAAATGGACGCTAATGAAGACTCTAAAATCAAGCCTTCTTTTCATTACAGTCATAAAGACGAGGGTAAAGCTAAACTTTAGCGTACAGCTGGCACAGCTTTCACTCTGCAAGTGTGCGCAGCGGTCGTGGACTGTTGTACCTTACGAGTGCTGCACGGTATTTGTCGTTTATAGGGGACACTGCAGTGTGTAGAAAGCGCTCACATACACGCGTGTGTGCATCTGTGTATAAACATGTCATCAGCCAAATAAAGGGGGCTATTGTACAGCGCACACAGATGTTCGCAGTTATTGCCATGCCATTACAGTATTATCCAGCCACATTTCACCACAGAGGTTCCCGATCGCTTCTTGACTGCGTTGTTCGGATGGCCACAGTGCTGTCTGTCAGAAAGACTGTAACTGGCTCAGAGGCTATTTACCTTAAATTAAACAGCAATAGTTGCGCGTGGAGCTGGTTCCAAGACGAGTGGTGTCGTTGTTTGCGCCGGTGTTGAGTATTTGTCCACCGCAGTTAGGCTGATGATGATGATGGCGATGCCGTAGTACCGTTGTAACGAAAATTTCCAGCCTTTTTTGAAGCTCAAGATGATGTTAACCCCCCTCCTTCCCCTGCGCCACTGCATGGCTCCGGCCACCGCTATCGCCACGGAGTTGGAGCGTCGGCCATGATCGGATACGCGACATCAACGCGGTCCGACATGCGACACCTGTCCACTACACATGCAATTACTGCGTTCGCCGGCTGTTTCCTCTGAGCCTCTCAGCGGCAGCGTTTACATCCGCTCTCGATAGATGCCGCATGAGTCGCTGTAAATATTTTTCTAATAGCGCATTTTTTATCTCCAAGCTGCCGGATCTGGAAGGAACGTGGCTTTCGTCGGCTCTTGTTCTCTAGTACAACAGCAGCTTCGTGAAGCTCAGTCCATTCACGTTTGCAATGCGAATAGGTTTCCGATAGTAAACCAGCGTTCTTGGTAAACTTGAAGATATCTTGCAATAACGTTCAGATGAAAAGGAGGAAAGCAGTTGCGACATCCACGTAAACAGCGGCCTGTGAATAGTTTAGTGGTCATGAAATACACATTGGAAAGTCTGTGCTCCAGCATGTTCTGTTCGAAAAGGTGCTGGCAACATTAGGTGCTGGCAACATTAGGTGCTGGCAACATTATGTCGTACTGGCAACATTAGGTACTGGCAACCATGGAGCAAAAAAAAGAAATTATGAGGGAGCGTGACGTCACGCGCTCAGCCTCTGCAAGCCATCCTCCTCTGACGCCGCTGCCGAGGGCCCTTTTGCGCACTGACTCTTGGGAAATAGGCCCTCCACAGTTACCAGACTGCCAACCAGCTTGGATTGCGGTGCTTTTTAGTGAACGTCCGTGCTCCGATGTAGCGCAGCAGCGCAGCGCCACACAACGAAAGAGCGGAACCGAAATCCGATTAAGAGCTACCGCTGCCTTGTCACGTGAGGGCATATTTCCCGTTATGCTTTCCAGTATATTTTTTATGACTAGGCTTCAAGGTTATGACGTCACGCTCCCTCCTAGTCTTTTTTTTTCCTCCATGGTGGCAGCATACCCCACCCAATTCTGATGGCGAGGGAAAAACAAATGCGAAATTTTGAAAACCTGTTCTACCGACACTGAAATAAGGGTTCTTCCGAGACACTCACAAGGCCTATAAATGGTGAGGTGGAGTTGTCTGAGAGTTCTCCAGGCGTTTACGAGAGTGAGTGAGTTCTCTGTGGCCATGTAAAGTAAAGAGTACATACAGGCTTTGGTCCATACTGTGATAAATATGAACGATGAACTTCCACAGCATGTCTAGAGAATGGCGTGTTTTCTCTCCCTTCATCTCCTTTCCCTCGCGTAAGATAAGCAACCAGGCAAACTAATGATTAGCCTACTCGTCGTTCCTTTCTCTCTCTCTATTCACTGTGCGGGTGACAAGAGATGACTGATACGGCACAGAGCTGCGACACAAATCGCCTACCTAAATTAATGTTATTGTGAAGTGTCGCTACAGTGGAGCAACTTTTGGCAGCGTGACGCAAGAAGAGTGACTTCTGCAGTGAGCAACAACGCGAGGCTCTTTTTTGATTTCGCGGATGCCAGAAGTCTTTCACTCCGGCAGTGAAACCCCGAGCCGTGTGTGGGAAAGCACGCTACGTGGAAAGTAGACGCAATCCTTAAGGGTGTGCTCATGAGATCGGGGCAATCACAGCGCCCGGAAGCCTTATCACGTAGCATTGTTTTTTTCAAGCTGGTATCTGCATATCGATCTGGTGTCTGTGGCGTCCTTGTTGTGTCGTAATTGAAGGCCTTTTGCGTGCTGCCAGACCAGTGGACTGTAACAAAGAAGGGCACGTGTAATGTGAGGGCCGAATGATGGTTTGGTTTGGATTATGGGGTTTAACGTCCCAAAGCGACTAAGGCTATGAGAGACGCCGTAGTGGAGGGCTCCGGAAATTTCGACCACCTGGGGTTCTTTAACGTGCATTGACATCGAACAGTACACTGGCCTCTAGAATTTCTCCTCCAAAGAAATTCAACCGCCGCGGTCGGGATCGAACCCGCGTCTTTCGGGTCAGCAGCCGAGCACCATAACCACTGAGCCACCGCGGCGGCGAGGGCCGAATGAATGAATGAATGAATGAATGAATGAATGAATGAATGAATGAATGAATGAATGAATGAATGAATGAATGAATGAATGAATGAATGAATGAATGAACTTTATTTCCGTCATCATGGGGCCTCACGGTCGGGGCACAGCAATTAGGAGGGGGCGCCTCCCAGCCGGCTCTCAGCACCGGAGACCGCGGAGAGAGTCTTGTGGTAAGCTGTCTCCGCCTGACGGATGATGAGTCTTTGCTGATCCGGGTCGTGGCTTTGGATCAGCGCTTCCCAGGTGGCAAGGTCTGGGATGATTTGTGATTTAGCCCCAGGAGAATCCTGACACTCCCAAATTAAGTGATTTTGCGAAGTGATTCTGTGGCATCTACTGCAGAACTCAGGCTCCCCAGTGTCTTCATCGTGTAGTATAAAGTAGGGAAAGAATCTGTTGACCTGAAGCCTCCTCCAGGCCCTGCACTCCTTTGGAGTGAGAGCCGCGTGACCCACGAAGTAAATGTTTAAATGTTGGCGCCGTCGAGGGGAAGTTGTCCCACAAGGTGTGGCACAGTTATCCTGGTCAGTTAACTGTTCGCCCCGTTGGATGGCAAACATAAACCTGGAAGATTTTTTTTGTAAATTACACTCTTTTTTTGCGGAAGGATAACAAGAAGAAGGTGAGACCTGTATCTGAGGAATTACTTCAGTCAACTTCGCAGCAGTGAGGGAAATCGCGGGAACTCCTAAGCAAGACATCACTGTCAAGTCGAAAGTAGATGGTCAGGGGACTACGTAAGCCCTATGTGGGCTTTGGTCCTCTGCTGAGGACATCTCTGTATTTGGATCTTGGAAATAAAGCTGAACTGAATCAAAATGAATTGAAAATGACACACGAGGAGTGGTTTAATGTTGGCTAGTAGTCATACATGCGCACCCCTGTTCCTTTGCACAGATCTCTCTCAGTGGCGCCATGCATCGTAGGAAGCATTCACTACCGGCAGCATAAGGACTTCAAAAATTCTGCCCAAGCTTCCAGCAGTGTTAAGACGTTTTGGCGGGCTGATTGGTTATGAAGGACCCGTGAAGTTAACAGCGAAGTCCGAGATGCGCACACAGTCGGACGAAGAATGAGAACAAACACAGCTCTGTGTTCTCATTTTTTTTATCTGGAAACTGAAATAAGTATGATGAAACTATGTACAATGGTACTGGACCCATTGAAAATGCTAGCGTCGGGTCCATCACAAAGATACCATGCAAATGCAGCAGGCGGAGAAAACACCTCTCATATAAAGAAATTCAAAATCATAAAATCACAACACACTCTCTGCGCATCAATTTCATTTATATTCGCGTATATACATTTCTAGTACATGCAGATATTCTTAGTACATAATAACCTTAACACGATAACAATTTGCCGCCGCGGTGGCTCAGTGGTTATGGTGCTCGGCTGCTGACCGGAAATACGCGGGTTAGATCCCGGCCGCGGCGGCTAGAATTTCTTTGGAGGAGAAATTTTAGAGGCCCGTGTACTGTGCGATGTCAGTGCACGTTAAAGAACCCCAGGTGGTCGAATTTTCCGGAGCCCTCCACTACGGCGTCTCTCATAGCCTCATTCGCTTTGGGACGTTAAAACCCTTAAACCAAACCAAACGATAACAATTTCGCAAAATCATTCCTCATCATTCCTCCAGTACCCAGTACGATAGGGGCAGCGGAACCAGGCGTGGGGGAAGGAGACCCCTGGTCGTGGCTCTGTTAGGGAGTCCTCTTGGAGGCCGAGGGCGGCACATTCGGCTAAGAGGGAACACTCGCCCTCTAAAGAGCCCTGAAAATGAGTTCGTCACATTAAGGATCATTGAGCAAAACCCATGCTGTTCCTATTCCCATCCCCTTTCCCATAACCCCTTTCAACCAAGGTCTCTACCCTTTCCCTAAATCCATCACTTCCTGCTACCTCGAGACACAAGGGGAGTCTCCCTGGGCCCACTCCTCCGACTGTGGTGTCGCCAATGTGGCAACCCCCTCCATTTTATTTTTCCGTTTTCCGCTTCCAGGCATGCCAAACAAAGTTTTGTCTCTCGGGACAGGTTCATTTATTATTACCATTGAATTAAGCTTGTTATGCTTAGCGGTACAGGCAAGGGGAGGGGGGTGGGGTACGGTAAGGCAGGGCGTCGCCCAGTTAATCTCCCTGCCTTTCCGTTCATCATTCTCTCTATCTTGTTGCCCCAATGGATTGTTTTCCTTCACAACCTGCCCTCCGGATTGTGAGCAAACTTCCCACCCTCGCAGGTGAAGGGAGGAAAGTGGGAGCGAAAGAAGAAAGAGAGAAAGAGGTGCCGTAGTAGAGGTCACCGGAATAATTTCGACAACGGGCGCCTAGTGCGTTTCGCCTCCATCGAAACGCGGCCGCCGCGGTCGGGTGGAGGCACGGCGCGGTTCAGGTGTCCACACAAGGTTCAGGTGTCCTCAAAAATCAATTTAATTGAAGTTAAATTAATGATTGGTCGTGATAGGCTCTGTGCTAAGAGAAACCCAGGTCTCACAGGACACACCGGTAGCTGTGTTTAAAACAGCCACCTGCCTACGCAGTGGTGCATAGAAAGGCAAAATTTTAAGAAATTTTGAATGGCATGAAAAAAAAAACGTTTTTTTTTCAGGGTTTTTTTCATGAAAAATTGGAAATTTTGCAAAACGTGACAAAAACAAATTTATTCGCAACAGCACAACGATCAATAATAATCCTCCGAAGTTCAATCGAATATGCACTTATAGATGTCATATTGTGAAACGAACTTCTTGTTCTACTGTACCGAGAAGATAAATAATGATTTGCGCTGCAGGCGAATATGGAGATATAAATATCATATTTGTGGAATGAACTTCTTGTTCTATTGCACCGAGAAAGGGAACATGAAAGCTGATCTATAAGTCACTCCATATCGGACTCAGAGTCACTCTCGCTGGATGCGGCACTACGCGCAGCAGCATGGATTGAAGCTGTGTCCACAGCTAGGTTCGACTGCACATACACAAGCTTGCAAACGCGTTCCCCTGAAAGCCTGTTGCGAATTCTTGTATGGACGTTTCTGAAACGTGACCAGTTTCGTTCGCAGCTGGCGGATGATGGTGGTATCTGCAGCAGTCGGCAAGCCAGACGAGTTAGCGGCTGGTTGGTGCAAAGGCCTTGCTACCAGGTAAATGGGGCCACGTGCTTCGCTGTTAAAAATAATTTCATTGTATAGCTAACTTTTACGCCGAAGTCACCAAGTTTTTGTACGGGGCGCAGCCCCTCGTCAAGCCATTAATAGGCTTTTTGGCTGCGCCCCCTAGCATCTTTACGATGTTGAAATAAAGATTACTTTACTTGACTTTACTTGACTCCTCTCCTGGACCAAATTCCTGTGGTTGTCCTGTACTCTGCTACATTGGAAATCAAGAAGCTATAGGCTTGTATTTGGCTAAAACCGCTTACGTGCACAGCAGCCTGTGTTATTTATGCCATGTGTGTAGCGCTGTAGAATTTACAGCCATGTTGTTCTACTTCAGCCGTGAGTTCAAGTATTAGTGTGTTTTTAAGTCAAGCCTAGATCTTATATGTGAGCTGACCTTCAACTCGCGTACTCGCAGCACGAACGTTTTAAAATCACTACCTGGCACCAGCGATGACGACTGCTCTCCAATCGTTCAACGATGCACGCTGTAATGGTTTTCAAAGCAAAAACAGAAACCTAAACTAAAAGCAAGCAATAATAAAACCTTGAAATTGCATTGCGAAATTTTCGATGTTTCTTTTCATTTTTTTCTCGTCAAAAAAAAACGAAAAAAAAGTTTTTTTTCAAAATTGCAGTGTTTTTTTCAGGCCTTCACATCTCTAGCACCAGGGATCTATGAGTTTAAAGTCGATAATGACCGATTCCGCATATATAGAGGCATTAATTAACCCATCAACGCTCTCGCGTCCTACCTTCAAGGCGGAGCTTAAGTGTCACCTCCAGTTTTTCCTTCTTTTAAGTGGCACAGGTGGAGTAATTGTATACATACCCATTGTAAAGCCTATAATGCCAGCGCATCGACACCATCACCACCACCACCCAAGATCCATGTGCAATCATAGAGTTTCTTACCATTACCTAGAGGGAAAGCTGGCGGCGCTGCACTTCAGCCACCATGGACGCTCAAAGCATCATGGGGCGGTGAGCTACTTGTTGCGGGACAGTCGTACTTTTTCGGGAACACAGAGTGGCAGTACTAAGGCGTTTCATTCCGAAAACGTAGTTCGTGTGTGCGCAGACGACTTTCGCGCGAACGCAGTGTGCAAAAGCCATAGTAGTGAAGACGCGACGACACACGACGCCAATAAAAGGTTTTACTCTTCCGAAATGCCATTAAAAAAGCTCTTAAAGTATCTAAACAACAACATTTTTTTTGAAAACATATTTACTTTTAAAAGTGCGCCTGTTAATTACGAAATATTAGTTTTTATAGTGTTCATCACTTGGCCAATAGGAAAGCTAGTCATGTCTTATTTTAGGCAAACTTTGCACTTAAATGCTTTTCTGCTCGTTTGTTGCAATCATTAGACAAGATATTGAATGTTAGGACGTTTGTAGCTATCAAACAGCTTTATTTTTTTATTATTTTTTGGCCAAAACTTACAGTTCCGCAACAAGTAGCTCATCGCCCCATGATGCTTTGAGCGCCCATGGTGGCTGAGGTGGTCACGTGGGGTCTCCATGCAAACTCCCATAGACGGCTTGCCAGCTTTCCCTCTAGGTAATAGTAAGAAACTCTATGTGTGCAATGGATCACACGGCACGCATTTCATAAGTCGCGAATAATTTCATCCGCTTTGAAACTGTGCACGCATAGTGCTGACGTCATAACCGCAGTAAACAGCGTGAACAACCACGTCAGCAAGATCCGCGTCTGCGCTTTGGTCGTTGCAATCGACTCCGCAAGAAAGAACAACTTACTGCAAGCCGCTGCACGTTTATCCTGGCATTAAATAATAAATCAACAGAAATGCGCTTCACCCCATATTAGGCTTATCTTCTATGACACCTCTAGTGTCCTGAAGCCGGTATTTGCTACTGCCTTCCATTGTTTCTCTTTCCCTTTTTTTTCAGAGACGCCTCTCTGATGACGGCATCGAAAAACCTAGCTGTAGTTCCATCTTTCTTGCATTCTATGCCCACTTATGCTCTATTCTATCAAAACAGACCTCCCGAATAATGAAGCGAAACCAGAAAAACAGGGACAATGCAATTCACTAAGCTGCTTTCGCGTATAAGAACTTCGTGGTTAATCAACACGGCGAGCGGTTTCCAGTCTTGACTGATATCATTCATCTTTTGTTTTAGATTTCGACCCCTGAAAAATCAGCTCTCAATGTTACGGGAAAGCTGTGAGGAAAACTACAGTCCATGAATGAGTAGTAAAGTTAGCTTGGCTGCACAGAAGGATGCAAAGTAGGCGCCCCCTATTTGTTGCCTTTTTTTTTTGCATTCTCTGTCGTTCATTGACATGTCCAACATTCTTGGACAAAAATTTTGATTATTGGAAAAGTGTAAGGTACTGGTACAGAAATATTGAAGGTAAATGGTCCATTCTTCCGATGTGTAGAAAAATCTTTCTTTTATAGTTTTTCCATCGTTCGCATCGAGCCGTTAAGACTGCCATAGAAAACCAATGGGGGAACGCTTTTGACGATGGCAAAAACGTTAATAAAAAAATTCTTGCTTGCCGGCGGGAGATCTGCGAATGATGTTGATTGTTAAAGTGAAAGCTTACAATATATGAAAAAATTGCCCCCATAAACTCCTTCCCATTCAGAAATGCTTTAGTCCAGAATTGTTGGGCATGCCTTGTATGAAGGGTTAGCTCATGATGTTTCTACGACTTGTCTACTTATCTACCTGCACCCCCACCCCTCCCCTTGCAATTATGCTTATTATGACCTTTCAATTCAACCACCAACCAGCCGAGCTTTGTGCATTAAATTAATCATGCCTTGACGGACGGCGCTGCAGTATTTGTAAATAAGTAAATAAATCAAAAGGTATGCAACAAAAACGACGCGACTTTTCACGTTCATATTGAAAAGATGTGACAATGGTAGCTGCAGCTCCATGTTTGCCACGCATTGAGCTCCGCAGTGAATACACGCACACAGAAGGAGAGAAACAGCCAAAAAAAATCGCTGTGGCTTAGCTTGGTTAAGCCCGGTAATTGCTAAAGCAATCTCCGTACCTACGCCATGGTTCAGCTGGTAGTGTAGCTGGTGGTGGTGCTTGTGGTTAGTCTTGTGGTGATGCATCGGTTATACAATCCAATCCAATCCAATGTAATCTAATGTAATGTAATGTAATGTAATATAATCTAATCTAATCTAATCTAATCCAATCCAATCCAGTCCAGTCCCATCCAATCCAATCTAATCTAATCCAATCTAATGCAATCAAGGTCAAATGTAGGTCAATGGTGGTCACCGCCGCGGCACGGCAAAGGCGTGAAAGTGCAAGTAGTATTGCTTTCGCAGTAAAAATGGACTTGGGCCAGTTGGTACACGACCGAAAGAGAACACCGCACCAGGGGGAAAACACGGGAAAGAAGGTTCAGAAGACGAGCGCTAAGCTCAAACTGTAGTGAGAGAGAGAGAAACAACGATGCCAGGGTCGCTCGGGAATGCCAACAGCGGCCATCACTGGAGATAACGACGCTTCAAAAGCAGTTTCAAGCTAGCCCCCTCTCTGGCCACACTCGGCTTGCTTAGTCAACCGTGTTGCACTCTTAGTCACTGTCAACATTGCCGGTTAATTGTTGCAAGCATGAAAGACACTGGTCGAGAATCCGGTTGCGCGCAGAGAGTGTAAGTTTATCGGCGGAAAAGCCCACACCACTCGGAGAACAACGGTGTGAATTCCTGGTCATCGTCGTTGTAAAGCAGCGTCCAATACTGGTGCAAGGTCAGAACCGGTATTCAGAAAGAGGGGGCAAGGACTATTCATTGACTCATTGATGGATCGATCGACTGAGTGAGTGAGTGAGTGAGTGAGTGAGTGAGTGAGTGAGTGAGTGAGTGAGTGAGTGAGTGAGTGAGTGAGTGAGTGAGTGAGTGAGTGAGTGAGTGAGTGAGTGAGTGAGTGAGTGAGTGAGTGAGTGAGTGAGTGAGTGAGTGAGTGAGTGAGTGAGTGAGTGAGTGAGTGAGTGAGTGAGTGAGTGAGTGAGTGAGTAGTGAGTGAGTGAGTGAGTGATAAAACTGAGCGACTGATTGACTGACTGATTGATTTAAAGATTGACTGCTACTAATTTAAATTTAAGTTTACGGGGTTTAACGTCCCAAAGCGACTCAGGCTATGAGGAAAGCTGTAGTGAAGGGCTCCGGAAATTTCGACCACCTGGGGTTCTTTAACGTGCATCGACAACGCACAATAATTTTAAATTAATTATTTTACTGATTGATTGATTGATTGATTGATTGATTGATTGATTGATTGATTGATTGATTGATTGATTGATTGATTGATTGATTGATTGATTGATTGATTGATTGATTGATTGATTGATTGATTGATTGATTGATTGATTGATTTGGATGGATGGATGGATGGATGGATGGATGGATGGATGGATGGATGGATGGATGGATGGATGGATGGATGGATGGATTGGATGGATGGATGGATGGATGGATGGATGGATGGATGGATGGATGGATGGATGGATGGATGGATGGTTGGTTGATTCACTGATCGGATATGAAGCGGCTTCTTAAGTCAGTTCGGAGCGTTTGCTATCTACTAACGAATACGTTTAATATTTTCCCCAGCATCGACAGAAATGGGCCTGCAAACGCAGGCTCGAGTTGAACCGAGAAATAAGCTAGAGTACAACCACCCCGTTAGGCGTGCACTTCTGTCAAAAAGGTCAGCTATCACGACGACCTCACAAATAGGGAGGTGAGAGCGTTAGAGTGCTGCTGTACTTGGAACGCGACAGAATGTGCGCGTCTTTATCTCCGACTGACTTGTTTTTCGCGCACCTACCAGCAAGCGAACCACAAAATGAATTAATTTTTAGACCACTGGAGTTATGTTTATATATTTGTAAAGCCGTTATTTTCTGGTTATTCGCCTCCCGGTAGGCGTTCATTGTTCTCTGTAATGTGAGATATCACGGACTCTGTGTCTCTGCCAGTCAATGGTGAAAAATATAGTCTGCAAAGAGACTGAACGAGGGGAGGTCTTCTCTCAGGCTCTAATATTTATGCACGTCGTGAAGAGAAAACTTTTTTTTCACTCTCTCAGACTAATGCATCGACTGTAATCAAAGACCTCAATTCTTATCAGGGGTGCCAGTTAGCGGAGATAACGCGATAGTTGGCGGGTCGAGAAAATCGGGATTGGCTCAGAGGGTCGTGACGTCACAGCCACATGGCCTCGCGCGGGTAATTCAAACATCCCACAACGATGACATGGTACAAGAGTGACGACGTTACTACACAGTTTTTCACTGCTCTATAGCATCGCGACGTCATTCCAACACCATTAAAGGTGCACTGAAGAGGAATATGAACTCGTCTTTTTGCCGCGGGAACTCAATCTGCACGTTCCGAGCATTCTTAGAAACTTCGATTTATTGCCCTGTGTGGCTGATTTTCCTAATTAAATCGAATTAACGTCCGGCTCCCGCCTTTTTTTTTTAATTCTCCCTCGTACGGTGGGCGGAGTCGACCAACGCGTGGAGTGCCTTTCAGCCAGTCCCGTGGCGGCTTGCCGCCCTGCCATCGGCGGAGTAATACGTAGTAGTCCGTAGAAGCAAATAGTCCGCGCGTATCTTTATTTCTGCGGGCTTATTTTGCGGCTATATTATCTGCGAATGAAACTATTTATTCACGGAAACCTAAAAAACAAAATAAAGCGAAAGCAAAGCCTCCACGGAGCTGGCTGCAAGGCACTCCACGCGTTGGTCGACTCCGCCCACCGTATAAGGAAGAATTCAAAAAAAAAAGGCGGGAGCGGGACGTTAATTCGATTTAATTAGAAAAATCAGCCACACAGGGCAATAAATCGAAGTTTCTAAGAATGCCCAGAACGTGTAGATCGAGTTCCCGCGGCAAAAAGACGAGTTCAGATTCCTCTTCAGTGCACCTTGAAGTTGTTCCTCTGAAGAAAGGAAAAGCAACTGCACTGAGCAGAAAAATGGGGTCGAGCCGGGACTCGAACCGCTACCGCTTGGATTGTGAGCCGGGCGCGCTACCCTTCGACCACTCAAGAACTTTTTCTTTATTTATTGCATTTATTTATTGTATACTCCTGCCCCGAATTTCCGGGCTGCATAATGCGAGCACGTCACAACCCGCACTTCACCACCATCACAAACATCAAAATACTGGGAGGCACACGCCTGCGTTTAGATAAACGGTCTTTCGACTTGGTTGAAGGGAGGCCTATTGAGTTTTGTGGAAGAGAAATGACATGAAAACAAAAAGATGGTTGGTTTGGTTGGTTTACGGGGTTTAACGTCCCAAAGCGACTGAGGCTATGAGAGACGCCGTAGTGGAGGGCTCCGGAAATTTCGACCACCTGGTAAAAAGAAAAAATAAAAAGCAGTGTCAGTGTATGCGAAGTGATATGCAAAGCGGAACCCAGGCCGCTTTGCATCCCATTAAAGCTGCCCCGTTAATGGCATGCTGTGTCCCCGAATTTTTTTTAAGCTAATAACGTAAAATGGCAAATAAACGAGCACTGTTTCAAAGCTGATCACGTGATACTGGTATCATACGTATTGCGCTAAAAGTACTCCGATCCTCTGAAGAAACAGTACTAGCGATATTAATTAAATACTGGTTAAGTTCAATCCCGTTTTCGGTGCCTGCTTTTGCGAGTCTAGCCACATCATCTTTTGCCGTGAGCTCTCAGGTACACTCGCCAGATGGAATCAGCGACGATTCTTACCATTATCTTTATCAGGTGTCACAATGCTGTACGATTTACGCAGAGCCAGGAACAAAAGCCGATAGCTCCGTTATTAGACAGTTGATAGACGCCAAACTTGCTGAAGTGACAGTCGGACTCACGCGCTCTAATATGGTGCAGTGAAAGCTGATGCTCGTTGGCAGAAATCACACCTATGGACCTAGATCGTTTTTTCTGCTTCCTGGAGACTTTTGTCCCCGATAGTGCATACGCTATCACGCCCTGGAGGCTGCGCAGATTTCAACAAAAACTGATTGTGGACAAGAACGACTGATTGTCAGTTTTTTGTTATCGCATCATCTATCATGTCATATCATCTAGGGTATGTCAACAGCAGCGTCTACGCACGCTTGGTTATTTGACGCTCTTTGCTGCTTAGCAGTTAGATAACGGGTCCAAGTGCTAAACTGCGAACGGAAGCAATTTTGTCGTCTGTTGTCGCCCTGAGGGATAACTGTCATTCGCTGTATCATGATATCTTATTTTGTTTCGCGGAAGCGAAGAATCACAAAGCTAATGCCCTAGTTTATTCTCTTAAATCATCGCCATGAAAGCCATAAATTTCGACTTTGTCTGCAAAACTAATAGTGATAATAATGATTTATTTATTTATTTATTCAAGGTTCCCCTAAATGCCCTCTTTCCGGGGTGTTACATAGGAGGGGAGGGAAGTGAGGCGCAGTGCATATAAATAACTTCACGAACAAAGAAAAGAAAGTCCAATCAGCAGTCTAGTTATAAAACGGAACTATAAATTTAACACATTCAACTGATTACAGAAGCAGACGAAAATGACTGAGAAAATTAGAATACAAATCATAGGCAGTGAAAAAAAAATAATCAGGCACAATAACAAGAGAAAAAACGTAAAGGTGTAAGTTTGCAGGCACAAAAAGAACAAGAAACAATCGTAAAAACATATGAACATAGTATTCCCTAATAATGAAAAAAACTTTTGAGAAAAAATAATTATTTGCCTTTTCTTTCTTTTTTTAAATGCCAACGTCACTGCGTATGAGATCATGGAATTTCGATGCGTTAAGTTCATTGGCTATGTCTTCTGATAAGCTGTTCCACTGGATGATAGAGCGTGGTATGAATGTCTTTTAAAATGCAGATGAATGGCACGTGCACTTAATTTTGTGTGGATGGTCGAGACGCGGAAAGAAGGCTGGAAAAAGTCATTATGAAGCGATGATGGCGAGAGATTTTATGGAAGAGTGCTAATCATGCAAGTTTACAGCGGTGAGATAAGCCTTGTAATTCGGCGCGTTTTTTTTTTCTTTTTTAAGAAGTGACACTAGAATTATGCGAATAGTTTATAAACATCAAACACGCAGCAAGGTTCAGCAAGGACTCAATATTAGCTGTAAGAATGGCTTAGCCTTGATCCCAAAGGGCTGATGCATATTCAATTTCCAGGCGAATAAGTGTGTTGAAGGCCAGTTTCTTCAAATGCAGAGGAGCCTGTTTGAGGTAATGTTTTAGAAGACCGAGTGATCGGTCAGCGGATGCTAAAGTAGAATTAATGTGGTGATGCCATGCTAAATCTGATTGCAGGTGAACTCCGAGGTATTTATAGGCAGTGGGCAGTTCGGCGGGTTGTTTATTTAGGAAATTCTAGGAATGTGAGAAGACCGAGTGAACGACATAAGCTTTGTTTTGGAAACATTGAGAGGCGTAAGCCAAGATGGGCACCACGCGTTAACTGCGTCCTGGACAGTTTGCAAGCGTGGGTGGTCAGTGATATAATTAATGCAAAGCTAAATTACGCAGTCATGGGCAATTAGACTAACTCGGGACGACACAGAGTTGGGTAAGTTATAAATATATATTTCAAAACCGAGTGGCCCAAGAACGCTCCACTGCGGCATCCCAGAAGTGACTTTAGAATAAGAGGAGTTGTAGGTGTTAATGGAGGTAAACTGGAGTCTAGCGGAGAGAAAGTCCTTAACCCAAATAATAACAGCAGGGTGAATGTTTAACAGAGTTAGTTTGAGTATAAACCGGCGATAAGGGACATGATTGAATGCTTTGGAAAAATCGAGAAGTATGCCATCAACTTATTTATTTATTTATTTTTTTATTTTACAGGTACTGCCAACCTTATGCAAGGTCTTGGGCAGGAGTGGGTGGCCGTGACCGTACAGAATATATGCACATGACAAGAAAGCGCACTTCAAGATAACAGATGGTCCACAGCGACAAAATTCGTACGGTTCTTTGTACAGAGTTGATTATGACCGGGAAAAAAAAAAGAAACGAAGAAAATGTGTCCAGGGCGTAATAGACGGCGTGGTGATTCGTGCACGCAGTCTCCGTAGAAAGGACGCGCGGTGCTGACCAGGCAAGTTGCATCTCGATGTGCGTTGGCCGCCTGAGTCCAGTCGAGTAGTAGGATCTGTGTGAACAGAAGAAAGGGTTTGACATGGCTTTCTCGACGCGCCAGCTGACATGCCCTTCTTGACATCCAGAATCGAACTTGACATCCAGAATCGACGGATGGATGTAAATCATAAAGGAATCCGGCAAGTTGCGTGTCACTTGAAAAGCCCTCGAAAAAAATCACGCTGGTATTTGCAAATAAGATTGTTGTTTTCCAGGTACTTAAAAATTTGACTATGAATGACGTGCTTGAGAAGCTTACAGGAAGTGATGGTTAGTGAGAGAGGCTGATAATTAAGAGGAGAAGAACGATCGCCTGATCTGGAGAGGGGTATCACTTCAGCAGCACGACAGTTATGGTTTTAATTTCTGGATTTATTTATTCATTGCGGGTCTACCAAAGTCGCACAGCGCCCGCCTTGAAGTGCTGTCCAGGCACTCAAGCGCATTCATGTAGACCACAATAAGTGCAAAGACAGCTCACTGTTACACTGTTTTATAGTACAGAGCAATGAACAAAATGAAAGAATATTCAAGCGCTTCATAATGCGACGAACGATTTGACTTCCGTGTGGCGATTCAATAGAACTATGTCATGAAACAAACTATTTAAAATCGCAGAAGCAAAGAAAGACCAAGCTGTCATAGGCTATCAAAAAATGAACATAAAAGGCAAAATACTGCTTTTTCTTCATGTGGCTCGTAACACTAAGTAAGTAGTAAAGCCGAAGTACCAATGTCGCAGTTTATAGCCTGGCGAAAATTCTGGATGAGTAACTTTTACTATAGTAGGATACAAGTTTTAAAAAAAAGCACTTTCCAACACTGGGACACGGTGCGCGGCGTACTATATTACTCCGCTGGCCAATCACAATAGTAAATGAAATCAACTTTATAATGTTTGACTATATTAAACAAACGAGGTATCAAAATTCTGGAGCTTATAATTTATTTTTTTTTTTGTGATTAGATTCGTGTTTAACATGACGAGTTTTAACAACCAACTGCTGTTTTGTCACTGAGGAATTCTGTTCGGTGGTCCTGAATGTGGGCGGAGCTTCACTGCAGACTTAAGTTGCAACCGACTATAGAGCTGTCGAAGTTAATAAATAAGTGCGAGGTAGCCGACATCAGGACGTTTAACATGGAGAAAATCGAGCATGCTCTAAAGAGCGGAGGTAGCCTAAAAGCAGTGAAGAGAAAACTGGGCATAGGTAAAAACCAGATGTACGCGTTAAGAGACAAAGAGGGCAGTGTCATTAGCAATATGGATAAGATAGTTAAAGTAGACGAAGAGTTTCACACAAATCTATACAGTAGCGATTGCAATCAGAAAGTTACTGAGAGAGGCAGTAGCGCACAGCAATGGGACATCCTGCCAGTAGCGAAGGAAGAAGTAAAGAAAGCCTTAGGAGCTATTGTCCCTTTCGTCCCAAATACTGTTTACTTGACTCTAGCACGCTTTCAGCGATTCCAGCGTTTCCACACCTTGAGTCATGAGCCTCTCATCGCTGCAGCGGATTTTCAACACCTGGCATTTCCTTGGAGTGTGCGGATGTGCAGTTCGAGGCAATGTGAGGTGTCCATGACCCTTTTGCGCTGCAGGATACCGCGGCTAAATCTTTATTTATGCCGATCGGGGCTTTCGATATCCAAACTTTGTGAGTCTTGTGGCGAAATAGAGTCTATAGAACATTTTTTCCTCTCCTGCCGGCGGCTCGCTGCTCTCCGTAGAATTTACTTGGAGATCCCCCTCGCTCGGCTTGGGCTTCCTCTATCTATTCCGATTCTCTTATCCTTCGGGGCAAGCACCAAGGGATATGCCCTGAAACCAGTGTTCGATTCTATTCACGATTATATAATTTCATCTGGTAGATTCCTCTGCTAGAATGTGAATTCGCAACTTTTCTTTCTCCGTATTTTTTGTTTTGTACAAATTCTAGCTCTGCGTCGCAAAATTTTAAATTTAAATATACTTCATTCCCTGTACATGAGTGCGGTTGTATCCGCTATGCACCCTGGCCAATCCACCGCCGTGGGTATGTGTCATTCAGCCCGAGGACATCATCATCATCATCATCAAAGCAAAAGGAGAAAGCACCTGGTGCGGATCAGATAACAGCAGATTTGTTGAAGGATGGAGGAGAGATTGCGCTCGAAAAACTAGCCACCCTGTATACGCAATGCCTTGTGACCTCGAGCGTACCTAGAGCTTGGAAAAACGCTAACATTATCTTTACTCATAAGAAAGGAGACGTCAAGGACTTGAAGTTTACAGACCGATCAGCTTAGTGTCTGTTGCCTACAAGGCATTTACTAAGGTGATCGATAATACGGTCAGGACAACCTTAGACTTCAATCAACCAAATGATCAGGCAGGCTTTCGTAAAGGATACTCGACAATAGACCACATTCACGCTATCAATCAGGTGATAGAGAAATGCGCAGAATATAGCCAGCCCCTATATATAGCGTTCATTGATTACGAGAAAGCATTCGACTCAGTAGAAACCTCAGCAGTCATGCAGGCATTGTGGAATCGAGGAGTAGAAGAGTGTTATGTGAAAAGATTGGAAGATATTTACAACGATGGCACAGCTACCATAGTTCTCCATAAAGTCAGCAATAAAATTCCAGTAAGGAAAAGTGTCCGGCAGGGAGGCACGATCTCGCCTGCGCTATTCACTGCCTGTTTACAGGAGGTGTTCCGGGGCCTGAAATGGGAACAGTTGGGGATAAGGGTTAATGGAGAATACCTAAGTAATCTGCGATTCGCTGATGACATTGCTTTGCTAAGTCACTCAGGACATGAACTGCAAAGCACGATCAATGAGTTAGACAGGCAGAGCGGAACTGTGGGGCTAATAATTAACATACAAAAGACCAAAGTAAAATTAAAGTAGCAAGAGAACAGCAGTTCGCAATTGATGGCGCGGTGCTGAAAGTAGTAAGAGAATATGTCTATTTAGGGCAGGTAGTGACAGCTGATCCGAATCATGAGAGGGAAATAACTAGAAGAACAAGAATGGGGTGGAGCGCATATGGCAGGTTCTCTCAGATCATGAATGGCAGTTTACCAATATCCCTCAAGAGAAAAGTTTACAACAGCTGTACATTACCGGTACTCACCTATGGGGCAGAAACATGGAGGCCAACAAAGAGGGTTCAGCTTAAGTTAAGGACAACGCAGCGAGCTATGGAAAGAAAAATGATGGGTGTAACGTTAAGAGATCGGCAGCGGGAGGAGCGGGTAAGAGAACAAGCGCGGGTTAACGACATTCTAGTCGAAATCCAGAGGAAGAAGTGGGCTTGGGCAGGGCATGTAATGCGAAGGCAAGATAACCGCTGGTCCTTAAGGGTAACGGAGTGGATTCCAAGAGAAGGCAAGCGTAGCAGGGGGCGGCAGAAAGTTAGGTGGGCGGATGAGATTAAGAAATTTGCGGGAATACGGTGGCCGCAACTGGCGAAGGACAGGGTTAATTGGAGAGACATGGGAGAGGCCTTTGCCCTGCAGTGGGTAAAGTCAGGCTGATGATGATAATGATTACAGCTGCGTTTCCTGTTCCAACCTCAATTAATTTGTTTTGTTTTTTAAATATGCCTACTAGGATTATGCTTCAATGTGTTTTTCTGATAAAGAAGTTCGCCACGGTAACTCAGCGGCGTGACGCTCCAGTCCTAATCGGGCGGCTTCAAGTTTACTTGCTTACGTATTATCTGGCACTGCGGGCGCTATTAACGCCCAGGCAGGAATGCAACCGTAAGCTGAAAGATAGGGCACCCTTGGAACTCACAGACAAGGAATTAAAGCGCCTTGGAAAGCACGTTACTGACCGCTATTGACGCTCGGCTACGAAAGAAGTCACGCAAGTCGAGAGATGAAGACAAAGACCTCTCAGGAGTAATCTACGCATTATCTGCCGTTTAGAAATCAGTTGCTAGCTAGCTCAAGTGTTTGTCTGTCGCTCATGTCCCTGAGTTCACGTCGTTTTTCTTATGTGCTTAGTATTGTACAGTTTATTCAGGCAGCCAAAAAAACAATTATTACAATTTCTAAATTATTTTTCCTCGCGAAAATTAATGCTTTTTCCAGAAAATGTGGGTCCATCGGCCACTGGAACAGAGGAAAAGAGATATTGTATTATTAATTATATTTTACGAAAAATAAGTATAACAAATATTACTATAATGCAAACAAGGGAAGGGTATGAGGGGCTCGTTATAAGTATGAGAGAAGCCAACAGCCACAGAAACCAAGGAACACAGGGGATTTTTTTTAATTAATTTATTTATTTTGTGGTGTTGATCAACTTAGAATATTACTGAATATGTTATCGCTTAAAGCTAATTGATTAGAAAAGCAGAAGAAAAAAGAACCACATGCCGCCGGTGGGATCCGAACCCACGACCTCCGAATTACGCGTCCGATGCTCTACCGCTGAGCTACGGCGACGGCTGTCAAACCTTCTGCTTTCGGGGGTATTTATGTTTACATGTGACTTAAACTTGAGAGTGTTCACCAGCGCCACCCACGTTCTTAAGCGGCGGACGTAGCACGTCCTGAGATATCGCTGGTGTGACGTAGAACGTCATCGAACGACGAGGGAGGAAGCTGTGAGAGAACCCTCTTATGCCTCCTATGGCGTCAAGGGTGCCAGAACCGAGGCCCTCGCTAAGCAATTAAGCAAACAAGGGAAGGGGTATGATGGGCTCGTTATAAGTATGAGAGAAGCCAACAGCCACAGAAACCAAGGAACACAGGGGAATTTTTAATGCATTCATCTCAGAACTCTTTATAAAAAAGCCTTAACCGAAAAATAGGACGGCTTAAAGGATGGTCGGAGAGGATCTAACATGCGCCGCAGCCCTACCTAACCTCGAAAAGGCCTCGCCTCAAGAACAGCGAAGTCTTCTATTCCCAAATAAACACAGCCCAACCTTCACGATAAACCCGTTAGCGAAGACGCCGCCCTTCCAACTTATCTCGCCCTCGGCTTCTTCGCATTTTATTCCTTCGTCCTCGCTACTGTGTCAACTTTTACGCCTTTCTGACCCCTCCGTGTCTGTGCGGGTTCTCGCGCATGCGCAGTTGTGCCCACAGCTATTTCGCCAGGCCGGCTCGGAAGTACGACGGGTGAGCCATCGGCGGGCTCTTGTCAGGGGACGTCCATAAACGCGCGAGAGAGCGGGGCAGCGCGATGCAGAATACGACCGGGGTTTTTTCCGTTACGACCGACCGCTGAAGGGTCATTCCGAGCTCGCTGGACGCCCGCGACGCTCTGTAATTTCCCGGCGCCCGGAATCCGTCTGAAAAGAGAAACCGAGTGCGGAATTGTCCAGTTGACAGCAGCCGTCCTCACATGTTTCGAGAGTAGAATGTTTCAACATAGCGGAAGCGTACTACTGCAGGTTGACTGGTTTGTTCACAGAAGGTTGGTTTGGTTTGGTTTATTGGGGTTTGACGTCCCAAAGCTACTCAGGCTATGAGGGACACCGTAGTGAAGGGCTCCGGAAATTTCGACCACCTGGGGTTCTTTAACGTGCACTGACATCGCACAGTACACGGGCCTCTAGAATTTCGCCTTCATCGAAATTCAGCCGCCGCAGTCGGGATCGAACCCGCGTCTTTCGGGTCAGCAGCCGAGCGCCGTAGCCACTGAGCCACCGCGGCGGGGCTCACAGAAGGTTATGGCCAAGTACTGCACCAATGTGTCCAGATCCTGCCCTGGTGAGGGAGTGCGTTGTCGGTTCTGGTCACCAAGATCAGCCCGCACCCCAGGCCTGGATGTGCAATTCCATCAACACGCGGAGTTTTTTTATTTTTTTTAAACCCGGTGGAGACATGTGTGGCACCGGGATTCGAACCCGAGTCCTTTTGCACACGAGGCAGATGCTCTACTTCTACGCCATCTCTGCATCGCTGGCAAATGACAGCGTTAACTGGAGAGCCATGGGAGAGACCTTTGCCCAGCAGTGGGCGTAGTGAGGATGATGATGATGATGATGACTACTGCAGGCCTATACCGAACTAGTCGGGAGCAATATCTGCGCATGCCCAGAAAGAACCCGGCAGGACCGGCATAGGTCTACGCTAGTATACGTCTCTGTTGGGTTTAAGGCCCCCGAAGAAACCCGCGTCAGCGAGGTTTCTGGGCTATGCTGCGCCGTTGGTGTCACTGACTGGTCATTAACTGGATACTCCATGACGTCACAACATTATGCGACCATCATCGGGCCAATAACAAACGCACAGCCGCCGCCCTTCGCCACCGCCTGCCTATATAAATAGTTTTTTCTCTGCCAGTTCTTTCTGAACCATGAGCGACGCAACTGGTGGAAGTCCTTCAACTGCCGCTGCTGCTAAATGAGCTGCCAGAGCAGAGGCCCAGCGCCGTCGCCGCCAGAATCCAGAGGTGCGTGCCGCCGAAGCAGAGGCTTACCGTCGCCGCCGTCGAATTCTTAGCCTCAGTCTATCGAGAAGCTGAAACAGCTGATGAGCTGCGCTCAACTTTTGCATTAGGGAGTATCGTAATCGTCGGCAATTTTTTTATTCGTATGTTAATATTTCCGGGCTTTAAATCACCTGTGTTGATTAGTATGCTAATCTTTGCCATACATACACATAGGTTTGACTTCACAATGCCAAATATGTCACCGTTTTTGCTACCGTTCCCTTACTTGTGTGATCTTTAAATGAACTCCAGGTACTTGAGCACGCCTGTCTATATAAATAGTTTATTCTCTGCCAGTTCTTTCTGAACCATGAGCGAGGCAACTGGTGGAAGTCCTTCAACTGCCGCTGCTGCTAAATGAGCTGCCAGAGCAGAGGCCCAGCGCCGTCGCCGCCAGAATCCAGAGGTGCGTGCCGCCGAAGCAGAGGCTTACCGTCGCCGCCGTCGAATTCTTAGCCTCAGTCTATCGAGAAGCTGAAACAGCTGATGAGCTGCGCTCAAATTTTGCATTAGGGAGTATCGTAATCGTCGGCAATTTTTTTATTCGTATGTTAATATTTCCGGGCTTTAAATCACCTGTGTTGATTAGTATGCTAATCTTTGCTATACATACACATAGGTTTGACTTCACAATGCCAAATATGTCACCGTTTTTGTTACTGCTTCCTTACTTGTGTGATCTTTAAATGAACTCCAGGTACTTGAGCACGTGTAGCTCCAGCAGATAAAATTTATTAAATTATCAATTCTTCTCGATGGGGCAGAAGCCAGGGCCACATCGCCAACAGCCGGTGGGCACTTCAAGAGGTTAGCAACGGCCTATCTTCATTCTTCTCCCTTCCGCTTCTGGCCTGTGTAGATAAGGTTTACTGAAAGCCAAGAAATGCTTTTCAACAGCGCCGACTTCGTCAGCTTTCTTTATCGCCAGCCTTATCGGCGATGTCCTGGAGCTGTAGGAACTAACAGTCTTTCTGGAAGGCACTTGTGACCTGCCATGTTACCTCTAGATATGATAAACCTAGCAGGCTGTTCAAATACGTGCCACAACGGTCATCTGCGGAGATCATGAGCCTGGGGAAGAAGGGGCAGACTAAAGCAGGCAGTGAGATTCTGGCAGCAGCCAAGGATTCAACCACTTGCGCCAAGTAGACACAGGAGAACCAGATCATGAGAAAGGCGGTAGCAAAGACTACCTATTCTCACGTATTACCTGCCAGCTTTTTCTTCGTTACTATTATACATTTAACTATCTGCATTTCCTGTAAACTTTCCCGCCGCGGTGGCTCAGCGGTTATACGGTGCTCGGCTGCTGACCCGAAAGATGTGTGTTCGACCCGGCCGCGGCGGCCGGATTTCGATGGAGGCGAAATTCTAAAGGCCCGTGTGCTGTGCGACGTCAGTGCACGTTAAAGAGCCCCAGGTGGTCGAAATTTCCGGAGCCCTTCACTACGGCATCTCTCATAGCCTGAGTCGCTTTGGGATGTTAAACCCCATAAAACCAATCCAGACCAGATCCAGATCATGAGAAAGGCGGTGGCAAGAACTACCTGTTCTCAAGTATTACCTGCGAGCTTTTTGTTCGTTATCATTATACTTTTAACTATCTGCATTTCCTGTAAACTTTCCCGCCGCGGTGGCTCAGTGGTTACGGTGCTTGGCTGCTCACCCGAAAGATACGGGTTCGACCCGACCGCAGCGGCCGGATTTCGATGGAGGTGAAATTCTAGAGGCCCGTGTGCTGTGCGATGTCAGTGCACGTTAAAGAACCCCAGGTGGTCGAAACTTCCGGAGCCCTTCACTACGGCGTCTCTCACAGCCTGAGTCGCTTTGGGACGTTTAACCCCTACAAACCAACGAACCAATTTCCTCTCAATAGGGGATATTCAAAATTCCGCAAGGGCGCTTTCCCGCGTAATAATGCTGCCCGAAACAAGATGGATGACCATGCGTTCAGCTGAAACAAAGCAAGAAAGACTGGTTTTTTTGTTTGAGTCTTCCAAAATACATTTCTTACATTCTATCCACACCTTTAGTGCCTGTCCTGTAGCCCACGTAGTTCCTTCATAGCGAAGTCGGCCATCTTGTTTGGGGCAACATAGTTATGTGGAAAAGCGCACTTGCGGAATTTTTGATATCCCCTATTGTCCGTTTTATTCAGCTCATGCTCGATAGAAGCCTTGAGTATTTAATCATGGCTACCGAAAATGTTTCCGTTATGAATCGATTCTTGTGTAATGCTGAAAACAGCGCGAAACACGGGACAGAGAAAAGAAACGACACACACAAACGCAACTGGCCCAACAATCCTCCCTTTTGTGCAATCCCAGCGGGGATATTTAACGGCTGATAACCAAATGATGACGGCGAAAAGAATGCTTTAAAAGCATACAGCAGGCACTCGAGGTTAATAGAAGCCTACAGGCACGCGCAAACAAAATAGGGCACTGCATAATGTGAGTACGTTACCTTAGGAACTAAATAAGCTTGGCACACGATGGCCTTAGTTGTCTATGTGTCATGAAACACAACACAACATTGGAACTACAGTTGAAACCTTACTAAAAAGCAGCAAGTTAGAATAAAGGCTGCCCAGAGAGGTGCGGGAAAGAAAATTGCAGGTGTAAAGCTAACATATAGATTAGGATCACGGTGCATTAGGGGACAAACGCCTCAACTGCTGATAATCATAGCCATCAGTGTAATTGGGAGTTGTCGATATCTCCCCACAAATCGAGAGTAAGAAATGGACTTGAATAGCCAATGCAAAGCGCGAGAACGCTAACCGATTGTGTGTCAAGTTAACAGCATGGACAGTGTGTGTGTGTGTGTGTGGGGGGGGGGGGGGGGGGGGGGGACTCTAAACACGAGGAAGCTTTAAGAGATAGCGTGGTTGAGGTTGGCGCAGCACAGGTATTTTTGTAAGTCGCCAGAACAGGTTTCCGTCCTTGCGGGGACTTTAAGTGGCTGGTGATGATGGCGGCAATAATGAAGACGGTAATAGTATTATGGGGATGATAAGTTAAGAGAACAGGTAGACGCAGCGGCAATATGAAATCGAAGGCATCGTGGCTATTCAACCCTGCTGGTGAATCGGACGACTTCAATTTTTTGGCAGACTGTGTTGCTAGCCAGCGTTATTGTTGTTTCGACACTGAATGTCATTTTGAGTCAGCCAGTGTCGCTGTTCCTTTGTTTCCACAGAACACAGCCCGCCGTAGTCAGCGTGCGCTCGGTAGCGTGCGCGATCACGGGTTGAAGTCGGTGGCTTGAAAGGTCAACCGCGAATAGGTGAGGATAGCGTATTAATCACTCTATTTGAACCTGACAACCTCGACTTTCATGTTGCGCCGGGAACCTTCATAATAGAGCTATCTGATCACAGCAGTAGCGGAATCCCCCAGAGGGTCCGTGTTTGAGAGTCGGGCTCAATGACCGGCTCATAACTCGGAAGTTCAGTTAAGCTCAGTTCACTCTTCCCACGACCAGTACAGGGCACGTACGATGTGTGGCGAGGGTGACGGGATAAAAGCTGCATCAAGGGCAGCTTGACTGGCTCCCTCTCCGTACACAACGTGGCAGCAGGCACAGCAGTTTTGGGAGGATGTACAAATATAGTGGGAAGAACAACAAAGAACAATTATTTCATCTAAGCAAAATGCACGTACTATGAGAAGTGCATCTAAGTGCAAAAAAAGAAAACAATGAACAGTGCATTTGTTGAATTACATCCCGATAGTACAGTAAAATTCAGTTAATATTGTTCAATAGATTTTAAGAGCGTGAGCTCTGACTCATCACGTTTCCAGATTTCGTTGGGCGGCAGCAACTAGAAAACAGCACATCTCGCATTTTCCATTGGCGTGCCTTCCTTTAATCTCATTCATATCAATTCTAGCAAACCAAACAGCTAACGCTCGTTACTTCAACGTCTTCCAGACGGTGGCGGCCTTTTTTTTTTTTCTTCGTTAAAATTCGCAGCTGCTCTTCTGTTAGCTTATATTTGTTTAGTATACTTGGCAGGCTGTTTCGAAGCATCTGAAGACAGTAGTTCATATGTGGTCGTGGAACGTGCCAATGTTCGTGGTGACGGGTGGAAAGAGATGACATGTTTATGTGCAAGTTGGAAACGGCCCGAAGTGTTGTTCTATTTTTATGGATTTCGGATTCCAGAGAAGCCAACAGCTGATGCTCATACAGGGTAGAGAGTTTTGCAGTCTCGTATATACAGATTAAATCAGAAGCTTAGGCATTGTATGGAGAGTTTTCAATTGAATGAACTGCGTTTGTGACGCCAGTTGATAAATTACGATAATGGTGATGGGGTGATATGGGGGTGATAATGATGACAAAAGTGCTTAACGATTAATGTTGGCTGGTCGACTTCAGTGAAGAGATAAGGAAAATAGTTAAAAGAATGTTACAAGGTTGGTTTAGGTTTGGTTTATTGGGGTTTAACGTCCCAAAGCGACTGAGGCTATGAGAGGCGCCGTAGGGAAGGGCTCCGGAAATTTCGACCACCTGGGGTTCTTTAACGTGCACTGACATCGGACAGCACGCGAGCCTCTAGAACCAACGTCTTTCGGGTCAGCAGCCGAGCGCCGTAACCACTGAGCCACCGCGGCGGGAGAATGTTATAAGGCTTCATCGATAACTGACTGCGCAGCTGGTCAGCAAACCTCCAAAAAGTGGCCCAAGTCGACCTGAGCTTTTGTTACGCAGTTTATGGTCGGATACAATTTTTTTTTAAAGAAACAGCAGGTAACACTTGGACACGGTCCGCAGCATCCTGTATTACTCGGCTTGCCAATCACAAGAGTAAACGAGATCAGCTTTTTAGTGTTTTACATAATTAAACATGCCAGGTATCAAATTTCTTGAGCTTATAATTTTTTTCTTATGATTATCTTCTTGTTTAGGTAACAGGAAACTTTTTAACCATGGACTATTTTTTTTTGTCGTGGAGGAATTCTGTGCGGTGGTCCTAAATGTGGGCAGAGCTTCACTGCGGACTTAAGTTTTATCTGATTACAGTAAGTGGAAAGATTAGACAACTTTATGCAAACAGGGAGCTATACAAAGAAGGCTCTCGCAGCCCCAGACGGCACTACTGCCTCCGCGGCAGAGTCCGCCCAACGTACACTCAAGATATCACGTTGGGACGCGCGCCATGCGACGACGGCGTCACCTGATAACGTTGTGACGGCAGCGAGAAATCTCTCACCAACGCTCGCTCGCCGGACTCTCTTGCCCACGCCAGCAAAGTTTTGTTTTACTCCGTCATTCTTTTGCACCGGCGTCCCGCCTCATCTCGGTGCATTCTGGCCTTCTCTCGGCACACCTCTCGCTCATCAAGCGCCGGGCATTCGCAGCTATCCCGTTGCCCCGGCACTCACGTAACCGGCAGCCATCCGCCAAACGTAGTCGTCTGTTCCACGCTCGCCGCTTCGTCTGTCAGTCAAAGAGCCGTCGTCTGCTGGACGCTTCACTCACAGTCTGCTGAAATCTAGTACGCTAGCAGTGGTCTGTCTACATCCAAGTACAAGAAAGTCGCCCGGAACTCGGCTTCATACAGTGTGACTTTTTCTTGTTCGGGATTTGCTACCAGCCGCCGACGTGAAAGTATTCGCTTCACGGCACTCCCGACCACACCTACATTACGTCTACGTGCAAGGTGAGAAACCTTCTTCAAATTCCCAGCCAGCTTGTATGTTCATCCTGCTTATAGAGTGCCTTCGTTCTGTATATGCGAATAATTTGCTCGAGCTGCAGGGTGGCAAGGAACAATTACACAGAGGAGTTATTCGCATAATAACATAGCGTTATTATAAGTAGAAGCCGTTCATTATAGCGCGTAATCAAATTTCTTTTTTTTTTGTTCGATGTTCTTTTTTCACGATTTCGCGATTCAACGGGCCAGTTGACATTCCCAAAAGATAGAAAAAAGATCTGAGCTCCAAAAGGGCCAAATGTTTTCTCGACTAAAAATTCGTCGTAATTATTTGCTTGTTGTCGACAGCCGCGGTGGCTCAGTAGTTATGGTGCTCGAATGCTGACCTGAAAGACGCGAATTCGATCCCGGCCGCAGCGGTCGAATTTCGATGGAGGCGAAACGCCAGAGGCCCGTGTTCTGTGCGATGTCAGTGCATATTAAAGGTCGCCAGGTGATTGAAATTATCCCGGAGACCTCTACTACGGCACCTTTTTCTTCCTTTCTTCTCTCACTCCCTCCGTTTACCCTTCTCTTACGGCGTGGTTCAGGTGTCCACCCAGATATGTGAGACAGTTACTGCGCATTTCCTTTCCTCAAAAACCAATTTTTCATTTTGCATCTAGGGGATCTGTTTTCACTGACATCGCACAGCACACGGACGCCTTTCGCGTTTCGCGCAGTAACTATCGCACCCTCGTTGGAAATGGTTTGGTTTGGTTTGGTTTATGGGGTTTAACGTCCCAAAGCAACTCAGGCTATGAGGGACGCCGTAGTGAAGGGCTCCGGAAATTTCGACCACCTGGGGTTCTTTAACGTGCACTGACATCGCACAGTGCACGGGTGTCTAGAATTTCGCCTCCATCGAAATTCGGCCGCCGCGGCCGGGATCGAACCCGCGTCTTTCGGGTCAGCAGCCGAGCGCCGTAACCACTGAGCCACCGCGGCGGGGCCTCGTTGGAAATCCGTAGTACCGAGAGCGCGGAAGCTTCATTACTATAAGCCTTTTCTTTTCTAATAGTTTTCTTACACGAACAGCACAGAGGCTTATCATTTCGTTTGCAAGTGCAACAAACTTCCCTAGCTTAGTAGAATATGAAACTGAGGACAAAATTATGCCCGGCATTTCAATGCCACAAAACGAGAGCCTGTATACAGATCACGTGGTCACGTTTTCGTGCATATCATCGATCGCATTTAACTAAACTTATCTTAGTCCATCGCTGCAACTTTTCGAAGTGATAGCTTCACTACGCCAGCCACTTCGCCGTCGAGCGTGGTCGCACCTCGGCCGTATGCCCGTGGCTGCAATGAACATCCGTCATGCGTTTGTAGAGGAAGGGAGGAAGTGGGAGTGAAAGAAGAAACGGAAAGAGGGGCCGTAATGAAGAAAATGAATTTGAGGAAAGGAAATTGCGCACTAACTGTCTCACATATCTCGGTGGACACCCGTCATCCGTTTGTAGAAGAAGGGAGGAAGTGGGAGTGAAAGAAGAAAGAGAAAGAGGGGCTGTAATCAAGAAAATGAATTTGAGTAACTGTCTCACATATCTCGATGGACACCCGTCATCCGTTTTTAGAGGAAGGGAGGAAGTGGGAGTGAAAGAAGAAACGGAAAGAGGGGCCGTAATGAAGAAAATGAAAATTGTATTTGAGGAAAGGAAATTGTGCAGTGACTGTCTCACATATCTCAGTGAACACCCGTCATCCGTTTATAAAGGAAGGGAGGAAGTGGGAATGAAAGAAGAAAAATAAAGAGCAGCCGTAATCAAGAAAATGAATTTGAGGAAAGGAAATTGCGCAGCAACTGTGAATCCACGTCCAGGGACGATGAAGAAGGAACTCCCAGCGAAACAGCGGCGAAAGACTGACTTTGCAATTCGACTTAGCGAGTTCCACTCGGCCAGCTGTGGCTATCGCGTCACTCCAGGTTTAACCCCAGCTAAACCACAGCCAATTTTTTCTCAGCTTATCCAAGCCACGCTACGCCCTTGCTGGACATTCCGATGTATTGCTGGGCTTTTCTTTCCCAAGATGCGCTGAACTGCCAAGCTAAGCACAGAAATGTTACCACATTCTCGCTTGACCAGTCAAACTAAAGCAAATGATCTTTACTTTTAGTTGGTTCTGCGTCATTAACTTTTGCTTGGTTTCTCTTTGACTTCCACGCACCGCCAGTCAACACTACGTATGTTTTGCAGGCCTTAAGTTTATCACTTATTTCTCATTTGATGAGATATCATTTACGATTAGAGCTATTTTTATCGCTGCTAAACGGTCTATGACCAAGCAACATATTTAAAAAAAAACACCTTGAAACGTTCCGTTCATATAAATCAATACTATCAAGTTTTATTGTGGACTACACAAGCGCTACAAAAGCAGACACAAAGGGAGAACACAGAACTTACTCGCAACTGAAGGTTTTATTAAGAAGCTTGATATATACACCCCCCCTAACCTCGAGCACTCACGTGTCGACCAATGCGCGGGAAACTTAGTAATCTGCCTTGATGCAACTTCCCTCAAGTTTTAGTCGTACAATAAGACGGGAAAAGATGCTAGAGTGGCAGCCTGATGATATATCGAATTTAGTTCCGTGTTGTACTACGAATTGGAGATATGGAATAGGAACATTGGCACTATTCTCTTAGCTTAACCCACATGAAGGAACAAAATGGCAGCCGTGCGGCTGTAAATGAATGAGAGTAGTTGAACGACTAGTCATGTGCGCGAAATACTGCCCCGCAGTGTGCAACAAGATTAGCGCTTCATGCATTCTATCTCGCAGTGCCATCGTTTAAACAATGAAAACTTGCAGGCCCAAAAAACGCTGTTGAGACACCCATGAAAAGGAGTAAACTTGTGGCGGTGCTGATTTTAACAAATAGCGGTAATCTTGGGAACATTGATGTTGTGCTCAGTATTGCGATCCAGTACACCTCGCATTAGCGCTTTAGCCTTGCGACATTGCAATGTGAACTTTAAGAAAACTTCCATTTAAAAGCTCCCTCGAGGCAAAGAAGCGGAAATAATAGCTTTGTCTTACTTCGACTCCCCGCCTCGTGAGTGTATCCACGATCAGGCCTATCAGGCAGACCTGGCAGACCTAAAGCATAGCAACTTGTTCCTAAACTACGTATGACTTTGTGCATAATAAACATGAGTTGTCAGTTAGCGCTTGTCCTGCATCGCTGCTCTCATGTCCCATTTCATCTCGCATTAAACTAAATATAACTAACGAACTAATCCTTTATATGTAGGGCGCTAGGCTACTGAAGCGGAGCACCCGGGTTCGAATCCTACCGCGGCGGCCGAGTTTCGATGGAGGCGAAACGCAAAAGGCGCCGGTGTGCTGTGCGATGTCAGTGCACGTGAAAGATACCCAGGCGGTCGAGAAATTATTGCGGAGCCCTCCAGTACAGCACCTCTTCCTCTCTCCTTTCACTTACCCTCATGGCGTGGTTGATGTGTCCACCGAGATGTTAGACAGTTACTGCGCCATTTCCTTGGCTCAAAAACCACTAATTTTATGCTTCGCCGGCCAGCCAAAATTGTTACCTTTCTGTCGACATGCAAGTATGGATGTAAATATGGGCAGCCGCAAGTCCGGGAACATGTTGTCGGGGAAGGGGATAGCGGCTTACAGCACGTTCCTCTGTAGATCAATGAGGAATTGTCTAGTGACGTCATAACTGTTGTACTGTGTGATAGTTGTGGGGCGGAATTACCCTCGTGCAATCATGTGTTTGTGACCTCACGACCTTCTCGACCAATCCAAATTTTTTCGACACGCCAGCAACTACAGCTGTTGGTTCGTACTCTCGACGCTGTCGAATTAAAAAGGGGTAGTTCTTTGATAGTTCTTTGATTTGATAGTTCTGATTGATAGTTATTTTTTATATTATTTCGTCTCAATGCCATGTCACTCACTTACTATGCACACCTTCGAAGCCACCAGCAGTTCCCTCTTTATCTTCCTTTCGATTATAGTGGCACGTTCACGATTTCCATTTTTTGCCACCAACTGCACTTCTAGAACTTGTCAGAGTGTTAATGACCTTGGCGGACTAAAATCATACTTGTCGAACCCCACACACCTGGCTGGGGACCCCGGGGAAACTGCACCTATTTACTACATCTGGCGCTGATAAGGCTGAGTTATCTCCACGTAATACTCCCACTCTGCTGATGCTCTTCAAAACGCCCACCACCTGGTGCTGACAATATATCATTTCAAGCGTCAGATAGCTGCGGCTCAAGAGCCCAGATGGAGCGTCCCATCAATAGGGCAGAGAGGATAATTATTACCACGGAGGAAGCAGCTGATGGGGGTCAAATAACAGCAGGTCTATTGAAGGAAGACAGGGAGATCGTGCTAGAAGTACTATCCACCTTTTAATTACTCCCTTATTACAGATCTACTCCACCTTGGGGAATTTCACTAAACGTTTGACCAACACTCATCAATTCGCCTCCGGCCATAAGCTTGCCGTCTCAGTTAGCTCAGTTGGTAAAACGACTGCTCTGGTGAAGGGTGGTCCCGGGTTCGAACCCCCAGACCAGGACGAATTATTCTTTAACTACGAAGTTTCTGAGAAAGCTGTATAGCTTTCCTTTGTAGCCGTATGACTACGCTTGGATAGATGCCAGTGAGTAATTACTCCCTTATTATACGCAATGTCTAATGACCTCGAGCGTACCGGAAACTTCGAAACGCTGATGTTAATCTATATGAAAGCGGCGCTGAAAGATTACAGGCCTATCAGCTTACTGTCAGTTACCTACAGGGTATTCACGAAGGCAGTCGCTAATAGAATCAAGAGAACCTTAGACTTCAATGAGCCAGGCAGCCTTTCGTAAAGGGTGCTCGACAATAGACCGTATTCACACTATAAATCAGGAGATTTAAAAAATATCCACAATATAGCCAGCCGCTATATATAGCTTCAGAGATTACGAGAAAGCATATGAACCGCTTGGAAACTGAACAGTCATGCAGGCATTGCGGAATCAGGATGTAGAAGGGCCATATGTAAAAATACTGGAAGATATCTATAATGACTGCACAGCTATCAAAACCTCCATAAAGACAGCAATAAAATCCCGATAAGGAAGGGTGTTAGGCAGGAATACACGATATCTCCAGTGCTGTTCACCGAGTGTTGACAGCAGGAGTTCAGAGACTTGGATGGGCAACAGTTGGAGATAAGAGTTAACGGAGAATACCTTAGTAATCTGCGATTCGCTGACGACAATGCCCTAAGTCACTTAGGAAATTAACTTCAAAGCATGATTAATGAGTTACACAGGCAAAGCGAAACAATGGGTCTAAAAATCAATATGCCGAAGACCAAAGTAATGTTCGACAGTCTCGCAAGGGAACAGCAGTTCACAACTGGCAGCGAGATGCTGGAAGTGGCAAGGGAATATGCCTACTTTGGGCGACCGCTGATCCGGATCATGAGAGGGAAATAACTAGAAGAATAAGAATACGGTGGAGCGCGTATGGCAGGTTCTCTCAGATCATGAATGGCAATTTACCAATATCCCTCAAGAGAAAATTATACAACAGCTGTATCTTACCGGTACTCGCTTACGGGGCAGAAACGCGGAGGCTAACGAAAAGGATTCAACTTAAATTGAGTACAACGCAGCCAGCTATCGACAGGAAAATGATATTAAGAGGCAGGAAAAGAGCAGAGTGGGTGAGGGAACAAACGCGGGTTAATGGATGTCTAGTCGATATCAAAAAATTCGCTGTGGCTTAGCTTGGTTAAGCCCGGTAATTGCGAAAGCAATATCCGTACCTACGCCATGGTACAGCTGGTAGTGTAGCTGGTGGTGGTGCTTGTGGTTAGACTTGTGGTGATGCATCGCTTATACAATCCAATCCAATCCAAACCAATCCAATCCCATCCAATCCAATCCAATCCATTCCAATGTAATGCAATGCAATACAATCCAATCCAATTCAATCCACTCCTATCCAATCCAATCTAATGTAATCTAATCCAATGTAATCTAATTTAATCTAATCTAATCCAGTCCAGTCCAATCTAATCTAATCTAATCCAATCTAATGCAATTAAGGTCAAATTAAGGTCAGTGGTGGCCACCGCCGCGGCACGATGGTGGTCACCGCCGCGGCACGGCAAAGGCGTGAAAGTGCAAGTAGTATTGCTTTCGCAAAGGTCAATGGTGGTCACCGCCGCGGCACGGCAAAGGCGTGAAAGTGCAAGTAGTATTGCTTTCGCAATAAAAGAAGAAATAGGCTTGGGCAGGGCATATGATGCGAAGGCAAGGTAGCTGATTATGGCTAAGGGTAACGAACTGGATTCCAAGAGAAGGCAGCTACAGCCTCCCTGTACTTGGAAATATTCGAAAAACAAACATACGAAGTCTGCAAAGCGCTCAAGCGCAGCAGAGGAGACAAAGTTAAGTGGGCGGATCGGATTAGGAAGTCTGCGGGGACGAAATGGCCGCAGTTGACAGAGGAGAGGGTTGATTGAGAGGATATGAGAAAGCTGCTGCCCTTCAGTGGGCCTAGTTATAACGGATGGTGGTGATGATGATTGTGGCGATGAGTGTCGGTATGCACATGGGCGCTACCAAACGGCTACAAAAGAAAGCCGAAGACCTTCCTCCAAACCTTCTCAACCAAAGAAAAACTCGGTCCGTTTTGGATATGAAGACTTGGTATACGACCCAGCAGATACATATACTCCCGAATACACTGTATAGGCTACATTTTGCTATCGGATAATGTGCCTATTTACAAATCTTAGCCAGTATGTAGCACGACTGCAGTGCTACCAGTGCGGTAGTGGCACAGTCCGTACCACAGCGCATGCAAAACCGTCATGCACCGAGGGTTCGATCCCCGAGTTCATCGTTAAATGTTATCTTTTCTCTTCAAAGCAATCTCACGCGCTCAACTTCTGTCGTGTAAAAATTTTCCAGCCTTAACTCCCTCGCGGGCATTTCAGAGCGTTAGTTGCTCCTCTCCTAAAAAGCAAATAGAGGAGTAAAAAGCCTTTAAGAAGCTTTATTACACCTTTCCTAAGTATCGAAAGCCGACAGAGAGACTAAACTTCATTAATATAGAGTAATTACGTGGGTGGTTCACCCAGGTCCGGGAAACCATGGGCGAATACGGCTCTCCAGGCCTCGCCGATCAGCTGGCGCTGAAGGGGGAGATCTGTGTGAGACAGATTCGCCTCCCAATACTCATAGCTCAGTTCCTGTAATCTGTACGCTTTACGTGTCTCGGGGCAGTTCCAAACCATGTGGAGGGTGAGCGGGCGCAGGAAGATTGCACTCTTGATAACATGAAACAAGATGTGAACACGCCGCGGTGGCTCAGTGGTTACGGCGCTCGTCTACCGAGCAGGAGTAACCGGGTTCGAACTAGACCGCGGCGGCCGCGTTTCAATGGAGGCGGAACGCAGAAGGCGCCCGTGTGCTGTGCGAAGATCCCCAAGTGGTCAAAATTATTCCCGAGACCTCCACTACGGCACCTCTTTCTTCATTTCTTCCTTCATTCCCTCCTTTATCATGTCCCTTACGTCGTGGTTAAGGTGTCCACCGAGATATGTGAGACAGTTACTGTGCCATTTCTTTCTTCAAAAACGAATTTTCATTTTCAAACGTGACAGCAAAGCTTGACAAGGAACAACAAAGTGTGACGACAAAACAAATGCATTTCCCGGACGAAGGCAAGTCCTCTTGTCAAAACGTTGGCTAGAAGACTGAAGCTGGCACTCAACCATCGCTCCATTTGTTTCGTGTTGTCCGGGAGTAGCTCTGTAATCTACAATCACAAAAACTCAATGAGGTCTGCAGTACACGGCATGGTTTGCAATCAAGCTGATGAGCTATGTAGACATCTGCGTCAGCCTGCAGGGCTGTCCTGCGAAACCCAATAGACTGAAACGCCTACACGTATGAAGGAATACGTATACTTCATCCGACAATATCAATACTAGGCGACTGCGTGCTAAGCGGCGCTTATTTAACTTTCCTCTGTCTGCACGTGGCAGCGAGTGTGGCTCAGCCCGAGCCAGTGGGCAGTCCAATGCACTTTCCCTTTCATCCTTCCTACAGTCACAACAATTACAACAACAACATCCCGTAACTTTTGGTGCCGACCCTACGTTGTGTCATATTGACCTCCCGTTGCTGCGACTGCCTCAATCCACTGCCAAGAGGTGGTCGAACACCCGTGAAAAGGACTGCGTACACGCACTGCCCACTTCGAGATAAAACAAGATTCTTTGTTTATAAAACCCGTACGTCAACTATTCAAGCCACGCCACTCTGTGAGTGCATCACACACTCTAAACACGAACACGCCTATATGGGAGTGAAAATAGAATAAGCTGTTCTCTATCACACTTGCGCTAGAGGATCGATTACTCCCGTTTTACCCCTATCTGTTCAGAGTGTACCACCCGAACTCCATCCCCTCTTGTCATCTAAGATAGCATGCCACGCAATCACAGGTAAAAGCCAGAAAGCTGATAGATGAATTACGCCCCAAGAGTACTGGGTTGCTTTATGGTGCGACATTACGTACGATTGATAAGTATTATACACACGAGGTGTCAGCGTAATGAACAACTTTTGTCGCATAGATAAGCGCTCCATTACACATAAGACTCCACTCAGCAGTTGTGATATTGCCTTCGGTTACCCATGGGGCGTCGAAAATAATACGATTTCACGCTGAAGTGTTTTGATACAGTGATCGGTGCAATATTTGCGCATTGCACTAGCCGTATTCCACGGCTGGTACAGCTAGGAGAGATCTATAGATAACAGTTGCACCTTGCATACCCAACCATTCTGGACAAAGGCATTTTTGAACGGGAACCAGTTTATGAACGCTATTTTTTCATACATTGTAAGGTTCCAATATAACAATCAATATATTCACAGCACACCCGACGGCAACCTTGCATTTTTTTTCATCAGCTTTCTTGCTATCACCAAAAGCGTTCCCCAGGCTGGTTTTCTATGGCAGTCGTAACTGTTCGATGAGATCGATGTAAACACTTTAAAAGAAAGATTCTGCTACATATCAGAATAATATACCATTACCTTCAATATTTACATAACAGTATCTTTCAATGTTTGAGTTTTCCAAATTTTGGAGCGAGAATGTTGAACACGGAAATGCAGTAATACCAGCAACGTAAAGAGTGAAACCGGGTGTGATTCCGCGAAATACGCCCAATAAGTTAGCCTTTCGCGTCGAGATAATAGTCTATTGAATCTCGACCCACTTGCGACGACTTGTGCGAGGCAAAAGAGGAATATAAAAGTAGAAGAAAAATAAAAGTGGGTATTCGGTCAATCCCCTCCCCAATGCACTCTTTCGGCTCTCATTCAAACGAATGTGAATACGATCAGATCGCCCTTCTGGCCGCTGACAAAGGAACTCCACCCCTTCAGTAATCGTGTCAGGCTGATTGAAGTCAATTGAGGCGGACAGCAGTTGCGTCGAACACAGATATTGCCCTTCGACGTGATGCAATGCAGCATTCAGTGTATGTAGAATTCGGACACGGGATCGAAAATTTCACCACAACGGTCGCTGCGCTGCACACAAGAGAACAGTGAAAACGATTTTTAGAGCGAAACCTCTACTTGACGACCAAAGCTGCAAGAGCCGAGGCATCGCTGAAGCCTTGGCCTTGACCTTGAATAAATAATAAAAATTGCTTCCGCCGGTATTTGAACCCGTGGCGACGAGAACAGATCAAATTCACTGGTCACTGCATGAGAGCATAAATACCTTGAAATAAAAAAACAATTATGCTATCGCCGCAGCCGATCAGGCCTCGTGTTAAACCGCAACACACTCTCGCGCTGTGCATTGCGCATCGTTGTCTTCATCGACTTCAATCTGCTGCGCGAACAGCTCAGATCAGCTTAACCTTCCAATCTGCATTCGTCAGAATATGATCGTGTCTTCCCCGGAATGGTGGCGTGACTTAGTGTTACAGCGAAAGCTGTTGTAGCTGTAGTTCAGAATTATAGCCGTGCTTTCTACCGTGGAATCTAAAGCGTCAGCCGTAAGACCTTAATCACTTAGTGAAATAATTTAATTTAACGTAATTTTGGAATTTAATTATTCTTAGATTAATTTAATTGGATGATAGAAATACGATTCGACACTTGTCGACCTTGGCAGGGCGCTAAGTGGAGAGAGAGAAATCTCTCTCTCCACGTTTAGGGACGGAGAGGGAGAAGGGAGGTGCGAGATGGAAGAGAGAGAGGGTGAGAGGCGACAGGTGGCCTAGTGGTTTGGAAGGCTATACGGAGAGAGCGCATGACTGCGCAACCGAAGGGTGGCTTCCATGCACCTGTCACTAACATGAACTGCGCACGCGCTGTAGGAGCTGGGGATTTTCGTATTCAACCAGTGCAGCTGGAGAAGAAGAGGCGCGCATGCGCAGAACGGCCTTGTGAAAAAGGCGGATTAGGCGAGTGAACATTGTATGATCTGAATGAACTCTGCAGGATGGCTCTAAAAAGATTCCCTAGGGGGCTACGCAAAAGGTCGATCAGCAGAACAGCAACAACGAGTTTAGTAATTCACATCACCTGCAGCGCCCTCTATGGAAGGTGTGCAACGCATCTAAATTGGTTTGGTAAATTGGTTTTTCGGGAAAGGAAATGGCGCAGTATCTGTCTCGCATATCTCGGCGGACACCTGAACCGCGTCGTAAGGGAAAGGAGGAAGGTGGGAGCGAGAGAAGATAGAAAGATGTGCCATGGTGGAGGTCTCCGGAATAATCTCGACCACCTGGGGATCTTTAACGTGCACTGACAGCGCACAGCACACGGGTGCCTCTTGCGTTTCGCCTCCATCGAAACGCGGCCGTCGCTGTAGGGTTCTGCAAAGATTATCGAAGGCCGATCGAACGATACACAGAAGGCAGTTGTTTGACACCAAAGCACTCCAGATCTTGGCACCCATTGCCCTGTGCGATCTTCTTCAAGTTCTTCCGAGTTGTCACGCGTCAATCGTGCCATTTCGGGGAAACCGATTGCAACTACGTTAAACAAGCCTTCCAGGCCGCGGCTCGGTTAAAGTGCATCGTCGTGTGACCTTCGCGAAACCACTCAAAGCGGGGCTCGCAACAATGCGAGCCTCCCTGATAGAGGGCTTGCTATCTCTTCATTCCATTGCCGATATTCTGGCAGAAAAAAAAAGCAAGACAAACTGCGTTAGAAGCAGCGAAAAGGAAAGATCCAACAAGTCACGCCCCAACCATTTGTTTGGGAAAGATCGATAAGTGGTGCCTTTGCACAATATTACGCTCCCTTCCTTGCAACCTTGTGACGCGCTATGACCGTGCAACCCTGCAACGTGGTGCATTGCGATGTCGCGCGTATGTGTGTTTGAGTAGAGGTTTCGGTTTCCGCCCCTGATAATGCAACGGCCGTATACCTTTAGTCAAACCGTTAGCAGCTAGCACTGTGTTGTCAGTAAAACCTATATAGGCGCGTTCTTTAGATAAGATCAGTATTGTGTACTCGGATTTCATTATAACCGGGTATTCAGCGTTTCCCCTTTTGTTTTCTAGTGAGCTGTGGACTGAAGCCTATTTTGAGGGCGTCCGAACGGCAAATGACTCAACGGCTTATCGGTATACCATGGTCGAAATGAACAGAAGGCTAAGGTGTGCGAGTTGCGTAGTCGACATGCACTCGTACGGTATTAAACTTTCGCAAGATGTGAACCGTAGCGCGATATTCGGGCAAGCAAATAAAGGTCTGAACGAAGGCATTTGAACTCAACACCTTAAAGAAAAAAAATATATGGATCTCCGTTTAGCCAGCCAAGTTATCCGCAGATTGTTTGCAGTAAGAACGCTTGGCATTGAGTCTCACCGATTGGTTGTTCCGGTCTAGCGAACTGAAAAAAAAAAAACGGGAAACATAAGTCTTTGAAGTTGATTGATTTTTTTATTGAGGTTTAACGTACCAAAGCGACTCAGGCTATGAGGGACGCCGTATTGAAAGGCTCCGGAAGGAAGGAAGGAAAAACTTTATTTTACTCTAGTCCTTTTTCCTGCGGTTTGGGAGCATCTTCAGAGACGTTTTCTCCTTGATTTTACCCCCAGGAGTCTTCTCTGTCGAAGTCGTCCGCCTCTAATCAGTGGTCGGTTGCCCTCAGTCCAGGGCTCCGCTGGCCACTGCCGCCCGTTGAGCTCGCTGTACCAGACCTTCTTGGTCTTCACAGCGGTCGCTGGACAGCAGAGTCTCCCACTGCTCCGCACTCGAGTTTTGTATTTTGGGGACCACGTCTATCTTTTGGCAGGCCCATGTGATGTGATAGAGAGTAGGTTTTCCGTCGCACCAGGGACACTTGTCCGCGTATATGGTAGGGTGCATTTTGTTTAGTATATGTAGGTTTGGGAAAGAGCCTGTTTGTAATTGTCTCCAAGTGACAGCTTCCTCTCTGCTGAGAGATTTGTGCGGTGGGGGATACCGCAATCTTCTGCCTCTGTAGTTTTGTAGTATGGCCGAGTAATCCCTGGGTGCTGGCGCGAGTTCCGCGGGCTCATCGGATGCTCGGAAAGTAATGTATCCTCGAGCTATCCTGTCGGCCTCTTGGTTCCCTGCCACCCCCGTGTGCCCCGGTACCCACACAATTTTGTGTGGGATCTTGTCGCTTTGTTCTTCCTGGTTTTTAATTCTGTCGCTCGCTGCGAGGAGTATACGGAGCGCGTGACGACCTATCCTGCCATTCATGTAATTTCGGCAGGCTGTTTGAGAGTCGGTGAGTATTGTTAGCGACCGCCCGGTTCTATAGCCCTCCGCCACCGCTAGAGCAACGGCTACTTCCTCGGACTCTGCAGCTGTGCAGCCTCGGAGAGACGCACTGGTCATTTCGCGTAAAGACGAATCGACCACCGCCGCCACAGCGATTTTGGTGTCTCCTCCTCTCCAAGACGCGTCTGCATACACGGTCGTGGCTTGAGGAGCGTATGTTCTTTCGATGAAGTCGGCCCTCGCTTCTCTTCTGCCTCGATGGAGGTTGGGATCCATGTTTTTTGGTATTGGCGCTACCTTGAGGGTCTTGCGAAGCTCGTCGGGGATCGTTGCCGTCCTCGTCATTTCTCGCATCTGCTCGCGGTATCCGAGCCTCTGCAGGAGCGCTCTTCCAGTCGTTGTCTGCAACAGCCTGAGTTTTTGCGACTCAAGCTGCGCCTCTCGTAGCTCCTCAAAGGTGTTATGTAATCCCAGGGCCATGAGTTTTTCGGTTGACGTGTTGCGCGGAAGTCGGAGCGCTGTCTTATACGCTTTGCGTAGCAGGGCATCCGCTTGTTGTATTTCGTTTTTGTTGAGGCACTGGTAGGGTAGGCTGTACGTGATTCTACTAACTACAAGGCTTCTGACTAGTTTGAGTGTGTCCTCCACGCATGCCATGTCGCCTGTTGGTGATGCGGGTGATCATGCGTGAGACTTGTAGTGTTGTTGCTTTGAGCAGGGTAAAAGTGTGAGTACTGCGCTGGTTGGATTGAACCCACATGCCTAAAATTCTTATTGTTGTCTTTTCGGGTATGGGTGTCCCGTCAAGGTAGACGTTGAGTTTTAGGTCCTCGTTGGTTGGGACGGTCCGGTTTTGCTTGCCTCTCCAGACTCTCAGCAGTTCCGATTTCTCGGTCGAGCATGCGAGTCCTCTTTCTGCGAGGTATTGCCCTACACAAGACTTTATAGGGGAACTAGATTGAGGTATCCACCACCACACAGAGCACTGACTAGGGAAGAGGCTGTAGGATGGCGTAGGCTACAGACGAACACTTTTCCTAACCTGTACATATACAGCAAAATGTCACCAACGCAATTCAGATCAGACTGTCCCTGGTGCGGCGGTACACCTACACTCTATCACATTACCTGGGAGTGCGAAAGAAACATAGCATTCCACAATTATCAAACACCGAGTGAGGAGCAATGGGAGAGCTGTCTCTCCAGCAGTGAGCTCGAGGTCCAGAGGGCCTTGGTACAGCACGCTGTTGAAGCGGCACGACTCAGTGGAGCCCTGGACTGAGGGCCCACCCTTGCTCGAAGACTCAAGTCGCCAGCGCCCAAGCAGGACGACCAAGAAGTCTTCATCTCCGCGAATCTCTTGAAAGAGCAATAAAAGTTTTCTCTCTCTCTCTCTCTACACAAGAGGCCGCTTGCTGTAGCCTTTCTTCCTTCTCTCCGAGACAACCCGTGTTTGTCCAGACTGTTATATCGTCAGCATACATTGCATGCCTGATGCCTTCGATGTTCTCTAGTTTTCGAGCTAGGCCTATCATAGCTATGTTGAAAAGTAAGGGGGAGATAACTGACCCTTGGGGTGTTCCCTTATTTGGAGTGCGAATTTTGTCCGACCGAAGGTCTCCTATGCCGATGGTGGCAGTTCTGTCGGACAGGAAGGCTTTGACGAAGCCGTGGATTCTGCGCCCGCAATCCAGCTTGTCTAGGCCCGTAAGGATCGCTTCGTGGCTGACGTTATCGAATGCCCCTTTGATGTCCAGGGCCATTATGACATTTTCTCCCGTCCGAGGTACGTTTCGCAGGACATCTTCTTGTATTTGGAGGAGAACGTCCTGCGTCGAGAGCTTCGCTCTGAAGCCGAACATGGTATGTGGTACACAGTCGTTGTCTTCCATGTAATTTTGCAGTCTTAAAGTTACCACCCGTTCGTAAAGTTTGCCAAGGCACGACGTGAGTGATATGGGCCTGAGGTTTTCAATTTGTAGCTTTTTACCAGGTTTAGGTATCATTATTACTTCGGCGTGTTTCCAATCTTCGGGAACCGTCTCCGCCTCCCAATGTTTGTTAAGAAAGCTGACGAGCTCTTGTATGAGGTCGTCGCTCAGGTTGCGGATTAGGGCGTTGTCGATTCTGTCCGCTCCGGCTGCCGTGTTTCTGGTGGTGTTTCTTATTGCCGCGTAAACCTCTTCCACAGTTATGGGGCGGTCGAGTTTCTTGTTTTCGGCTCCTCGATATGTTCCTTGATATCGCGGGGGGTTGTGATCGCCGAAACATTTTTCTCGTGCCTTCTCCAGTAGGGTGATGTCTGATCCCTCGAAGGAGTGGATGAACCTGTGGATGGCTTTATTGTTTTCTGATTTTATTTTGGTCGGATCGATTAGTGCTCTTAAGAGATTCCAGGTTCTGGCCGTGCCTAGAGTTCCCCTAAGCGAGTCGCTGAGTTGTTCCCAATTTTGTTTCGCGAGTTGCATCGCATATTCTTCCGCCTTTGCCGTAATTTCTGCTATCTTTAGTTTTAGTTTCCTGTTGTGTTTTTGCTTCCGCCATCTTTTGGTGAGACTGCGTCTCGCTTCCCATAGTCTGAGGAGGTGGGCGTCTACTTCAGGCGTTGCTGTCGTTCTCCTTAGACTTTTTGTGCATCGTTGTCGCGTTTCTCTCAGCATGCCGCTCCATTCCTCCAGTGATTGGATACCGCCTTCAGATTTGTTGCAAGCCCCGCGAAACGCGTTCCAGTCAGTGATTTTCGCCTGTCCAATCTGGCGTCTTATGGTGTCGGATGCTATTCGTATCCGGAGGATAAAGTGATCGCTGCCTAGATTTTCCATCATGTTTTCCCACTGTGACTCCCTGCTCTTCCTTACGAAGGTGAGGTCCGGGCATGTGTCCGTGCTCACGCTATTTCCGATTCTCGTGGGGGTCGCAGGATCTGTGATTAGACTGCAGCCAAAGTACTCCGCTACTTCCACTAATGTTCTTCCCTTGATGTCTTGTTTCTGGTATCCCCAACTCCTGTCCATGGCGTTGAAATCTCCTACGATGATGAGTGCATTTTTTTTGGCCAGCTTGTGCGCTCCATAGAACAGTTCGAAGAGTTTGGCTTTTCTTTGTCTCGGCGGGCTGTACACGTTAAGTAAGAACGTGCTGCTTCCCTGTCGCTTTTTCGGAATAATTTCAACAAGCGCGTGCTCGATGTCGGTGTCGGCGATGGTATCGTGCCTGATGGCGGTAATGGTTTTGCTGACTAGGACGGCCGCTTTACCTTCGTTTTGACTCTCGTAAACCTCGTACCCTTGTAAGGTCGGCTTGATTCCAGTCTCTTGGAGCGCAATTACATCAGGAGGTGTCAGTTGTGTGTTTATATATTGTTTTAAAAGGGCCTGCTTTTTGCGGTAGCCTCTGCAGTTCCATTGCCAAATATCTAAGTGTTCTTGTTCTTGCCGATACGTATTGATCATGTTTACGCGTCACTGCTGTTGCCTTGTTCGCTTGCGAAAGCTGTTAGCGCTGGACGGTTGTACGCTTTTTCCCTAATGTTTTCGGTATGTTTTTGTTTTCGAAAAGCGCTTCTGATCTCTGCGATCTGCCCTTGGAATTGTACTTGCATCTGTTGCTTTTGCGATTGGATTTGCTGCATGATATCCTGCATCATCTGTTGCATTCGTGTTTCAAGGTCTCCTTCATTCGATGCCTGTGGTTGTTGTTTTGGAAGGGCTCTAGGCGTGTCGAGTTCCCGCTGTTGGTCCTTTAGTGTTTTTGTGAGTTCCTCAACTTTGCGTTCGAGCTCGTTTTGTTTGATTTGAGCGAGTTCTAGCTCGCGTCTGAGCGCATCGCTGTTCGCGTCCTTCGGTTCTGTGACGCGACTGTCTTTGTTGTTTGTGTTGTCTATGTTACTACCCTTTCCTACCGAGTGCGAAGCAGTGGTAGAAGCCCAGCTCACCTTGCTGCCGCTTGTCTGGGAAACCTTCTTCTTTTTCTTTTTCTCTTGCTTCTCCCCCTCCTGTGGGCCGGCTGGTGGTAGAGGCGGGAAGGAGTTGGACCTGGATCGGCTCCTCGATGTCTCTCCCTCTGAGCTGAGCCATCGCTTGGGTGGTCGCCCGCGTTGGTCGCTCCGTCCTCTTTCTCCTGTGGGTTTTGGCCTGGCTTTTTTCAATCTCTCTCGGCGCTCCTTGGATCCGGTCCGGTGTGCCTCGCCACAGATTATGCACTTGGGCGTGCACTCGTGGTCGGCGGGCGGGTTTGAAACTCCACACAGTCCGCACACAATAACGTTCGGTGTGGGGCACACGTCGGAACGGTGTCCTTGCTGGAAGCAGACGTAACACACTTGCCTAGTGGGGCGGTACTGGTAGCATGGTACTTCACCTCCGTAATAAATGACGAATTTCGGCAAGACTGGGCCGTCGAACGTGAGCACTGCCGTCTTGGATTTTTCGAGCATCCTTGCCTGAAGTATGGTCACTCCTTGAGTTCTGACCCGTAGGTGTGCTTTAAGTTCTTCGGGAGGGGTACCTGGCTCTACACCGTGGATCACGCCGCGCAGGACATCTTCCGGTGCTGCCACGTAAGCGTTTACATCATAAGGCTTTCCGTCGAATTTGAGACGGGTAATGTGCCGCACTAGCTGAGCCGTTTGCTCGTGCGGAGTGCTAACGATAATGATATTGGATCCGGTGCGAAGCCTTACAAGTAGGTCCTCGTCCTTACATTGCTGGCCGCACGCCATGACAATTGCGCGCGCTACTTGGTGGGTGGTGAGGGACTTCACCATGAGTCCTTTCTTGGGTCGAATAATGATCTTGTAGTCGCTTCTGGGGAGTGGCGGCATTCTTCGCCTAGGCCTGCTCTGCTCCCTTGATCCATACTTGTTGCAGCCGGTCGCATCACCCGGTAATTTTCCGTCTTGAGGATTGGCGTCCGGGCCGGTTCCCGTGCCTTTGCGTTCCTTTCGCCTTTGAAGTTTTCTCTGGCGCTTGGATTGTACAAGCTCCCAGCTGGCATCGTTGTTGTACCCGGCTGGCTTCGACGAGGAGTCGGACGGGATCTCGTCCTCACTTCCCAAGTCGGCGTCACCGAAGTCGTCTTCATCCATCACTTGGAATTCGTTGAGAAGGACGTTTGACGATTGTGCTGGCACATCGTTGTCTTGGCTGGGCCCCGCCATATGGTCCGTCTTTGAAACGGCGTCGATGCTAGGCGTCGGCGTCGTCGACAAGGTTAGCGGCCCATGCTCTCGCGATGTCGAGCTGGGTGGCCCGTTAGGGTTAGCGGGCCGGCGCCCGCTTTATAACTTTCAAGTCCGGTAGAAAGCCGAAAACTGGTCCTACCTCTTGAAATTTCTATCCTGGGGATCCAGCACTTGATATCTTTCCGTTCCGAATAAAATCCGGTGGCGAGAATGATTTGGTCCGGTGGAATTTGCTCGAAATGTGCGGAACCGATGCGACGCGCGTCCGCTTGCTTGAACCGCCATGTAGCGTCCCCGAAAGGCTCCGGAAATTTCGACCACCTGGGGTTCTTGAACGTGCACTGACATCGCACAGCACACGGGCCTCTAGAATTTCGCCTCCATCGAAATTCAGCCGCCGCGGCCGGGATCGCACCCGCGTCTTTCGGGCCAGCAGCCGAGCGCCGTAACCACTGAGCCACCGCGGCAGGGCTCTTTGAAGTTGCGCAAATCTTGTAACACTGCACGACGACAAGAACCTGACTTTCATGTACAGTGGCAAATTTGTTGAATACTCCGTGCCACACACTCTAGCATCATCATTAGCTATGCAAAATAGGTACTCAAAAGCCGTAGGGGATCAGTCGATTCATGATACCCAGGCCAGCTCATGGTTCGAGAGGGTTCAATAAGTCAATGGGGGCCGTATCACGCAACCAAGATAACCAGACATCCCGTCTGTTTAGTTTGGAACTGCAACGAGAAAATATGTTTTTGTCCTTGAGCATTGCCAAGGTAGTCGCATTGTTCCGTCTGTTTTGAATCCGATACCAATGATTCTTGGTTACCCTCCAAATGGCTGGCGACGAACACAGGCAGTCGTTTCGTTTACCGCAGAATGGTAAAGAGTAGATATGTGTGCCCTTGGGTCATGCCAAGTTTCCCTCTTTGTCCTTCTTGTACTCAAGCTGATGTATGCGCTCATTGGTCGTCCTCCAAAACATGTGCAATCATAAGGGGTGTACAGTAATTCATGCTTCATGGTCCGGAGCTTTCCCTTTAAAGGAAATAACTAAAGCATATTACATTAAAAGCAGAGTCTGCATTCCCCTGCAAAAGTTCGGTGTAATTAGTGCCTGGAAAGTTTATAAATAGAGCTGCGCAAAGCATTGAGAAATTAAATAGAACAAAATTTTCATGACTTCAGCTAACGTAAGCATCAACATATGTACAAATGCTACGCAACATCCCGCTAATTTAAAGGTTATAGTCTTCGTCGAACTGATTGCCGTGACTCAGTGTTTCTTTATATGGCTTCAAGGATAATAAAGCAGTTTCATGTAAAAGGTATTAACGTAATAAACCTCTCTGCAAGTCAGTTTCATAACCTTTATTACTACCAGCAATCTAGCTTGCGCAACTATTGCAATACTCTTTATTTCTTGTTTTCTATTTCGAAACCTGCCTTCGTGTGTGTACTTTCGTGAATGACTGGAAACCACCGTTTAAATAACCGATCGGTGTCCAGTATTTTTCTACGGCCAATATTGTAGGCATGCGTGGAAGCGTGGAAATGTATGAATGTGTAATATATATATTATGTGGGTGTATATACTATTTCTCGATGAGTACACCACCCCTGTTCTTGTGCTGAATGAGGAATGGGCGCTAGTCAAGTGCCTTAAAACAAGTTCTCTTTTTTTCGTCTCTACATTCGCTGCTCAACACGAAACTTGAAGACGCTATTTGATTTGATCTATCTGAATTTGATTTGATTTGATTTGAATTCACATCATTTTTTGATAGTCTCCACACTGCAAGTCGTAAAGGATTGAGATATACCAACGGCGCGGTCCGTCGAGCGAAAAGCGGGTTCTTTTCAGAGGTTCCTTCTTGAAAACAGTCAGGCTTACCGCGGCGCGAGGTCCTGTTTGTAAGGCCGGTGAGACAGAAAAGCTGCTTTAATTCTTTCGCAACGAAATTCGCTGTCTATAAATGCACCAGCGGAGGAGACTGGATTCAAAACTTATGCGCTCTTCAAAACAAGACGTTACGAACTCTCATTTGAATGTAAAATGGTTCATGTTTGGTTTGGTTTATTGGGGTTTACATCCCATAGCGACTCAGGCTATGAGAGACGCCGTAGTGAAGGGCTCCAGAAATTTCGACCACCAGGGGTTCTTCATCGTGCACTGACATCGCACAGCACACGGGCCTCTAGAATTTCGTCTTCATCGAAATTCAGCCGCCGCGGCCGGGATCGAACCCGCGTCTTTCGTGTAAAATTGTTCAATTCCAACCTTAATTGGTAAAAGGTACAGCTTACTGGACCCCCTAGAACAAGCGATGTCTCCAAAAAGAGGGAATAACACCGATGCGATGGCTCAGTGGTTTGAACATCCGCCTCTCATGCGGGAGGTACGGGGTTCGATACCCAGTGCCACCGGGTACCCACTTGTGATACAATGGGTACAAGCTTTCCCCTGGCCTAGTGCTCGGCTTAAGTGGGGCGCAGTGCTTGGGAAATGAGTCTCTGACACCCTCTTGTGTATATGAAAAATACCTTGTTCCATGGCGCGCTTCGGCCCAAGCTGGCCTTTTGCCACAAAAATTCATCATCACCACATGAAAGAGGGAACAGGAGAAGGACTTGCGAGGTTATTCAGAACATTGTGTTCTCAGATTTCTTATCACTATTGCGCAATTCATCAACTTCAGCCAGAACTTTTCGCTAACTGTCACTTTCTGTTACACATGAACGTGCCTCGGTCAGCCCGCATCATCCATTCATTTTCCCAGCAGAACTCAGCGTAGACACGACATCGCCTCTGGCAACAGTGGTCTTAAAGTGTAGCTCAGTTTATACAAGGCAGGTGCCTGCTCTCGATCTGGACCACGTACTACGTGGAACTTGCTGTTTCTCAGGATGACCTGAATGTCTGTCGCCCTAACCAGCGCAAAACGAATTGTTGGGCTATAGTCGGATACAACTTAAGTCTGCAGTGGAGCTCCGCCCACATTCAGCCTCCGCGCACAGAATTCCTCCACGACGAAAAAGTAGTCCGCTGCTTAGACGTTTCTTGTTACGCAAACAAGAAGCTTATCACCGGAAAAAAATTATAAGCTCTAGGATTTTGACACTTGGATTGTTTGATATAGTCAAGCATTAAAAAGCTGATTTCGTTTACAGTTGCGATTGGCCAGCGGAGTAATACAGGACGCCACGGATCGCAGCCCAGTGTTAGCAACTGCTGTTTTTTTTTAGTTGTATCCTACTATAGTAGGTATCTCATGCTTCCAATTACAGCGCGAAAAAAACGACAAGGACGACAAAGGAACACCACAGCGCCTTGTGGTGTTCCTGTGTCGTCCTTGTCCTTTTTTCATGCTGTGGAACTGGAAGCCCTAACCAGGAGTGGTGCTAGTTAACAACTTTGATGTCATGCTTTACAGAATCATTTTTTGGCTTAATAGCCCGAAGACACTTGCAATGAAATAGAAAAAGGTTAAAGGAACAGCCCGGCAAGGGCCCCAGAGCAGGCACATCCTCGTCCTGCTCCGGAAGGGTGAGGGAAGAGAAATTATGCAGAAGCCGAGAAGAAATCGAGGTCCAAGAAACAAACGACACAATCGTGCCAAAAATACGACACAATTATTCGTCGTTTTGTCGTAACGACAGATTTTTCTGTTGCCCTGAATCTTTTTTTGAAGTACTTGTCTGTAGACTGTAGTTCTGTAGTAACAACACTAAATTTTGTTGTGAGTACAAAAATTTCTCCCGCCGCGGTGGCTCAGCGGTTACGACGCTAGGCTGCTGACCCGAAAGACGCGGGTTCGATCCCGGCCGCGGCGGCCGGATTTCGATGGAGGCGAAATTCTAGAGGCCCGTGTGCTGTGCGATGTCAGTGCACGTTAAAGAACCCCAGGTGGTCGAAATTTCAGGAGCCCTCCACTACGGCGTCTCTCATAGCCTTAGTTGCTTTGGGACGTTCAACCCCAATAACCTAACCAAAAATTTCTGTTGTTACGTAAGTTCATGGGCAAAAACATTACAGACAATCTGACGACAGAAATTTTTTATGTTGTGTTTTTCGACTGGGAATAAAGAAGGACACTACAAATTAGTACACACAATAAACAGCCACGGCATGAAGGAGGGAAGAGAGCCGTCACCATAGCTGAGATGGCAGAACACAGCACACGACATGCAAAGTTCATGAGTTTGGTTCCCGACGGTAGATCTCTGTTATCTTCCTATTAACCCCAGACTATAGCCAAAAACAGCAGACATGCCTTCCCGCTCGTAATGATGATTCTGATAAAGATTTATTATAAATGGTTTGCTTGATGGCCTTAAATTTAGGGTTGATTGGTTTATTGGTTGGTTTATTGGGGTTTAACGTTCCAAAGCAACTCAGGCTATGAGGGACGCCGTAGTGAAGGGCTGCGGAAATTTCGACCACCTGGGGTTCTTTAACGTGCACTGACATCGCACAGTACACGGGCCTCTAGAATTTCGCCTTCATCGAAATTCGGCCGCCGCGGCAGGGATTGAACCCGCGTCTTTCGGGTCAGCATCCGAGCGCCGTAACCGCTGAGCCACCGCGGCGGGGCAAAATTTAGGGTTGAGGAGTTGGGGTGTAGTCGGGTAACGACGAAGTTGGCACGAACGCTACACATACGGTGCGAGTTCATTTCTAAGGGCTGTTGTGCATTCACGTACCGAAAAGTCGTACAGCTTATTTTAGATAACGCCGCATGTTTTCTTAGCGAACCCGACTGTACGAGCAAGTGCATTCCGGGAAGAAACAACGCCATACTTCGTGCCAAGAGCCAATGAGGCCATGATAACGAGTGTCCCGCATCCGGAGAAAGTGAACGGGTTCTTGTTTATCGAAGATAGGATCGCCCCACTTCACGAGGAACGCCACGTCAAGCTCCCTGTTCGGAGCACAGGTACTTACACACATATACACACACTCCTGCCAAGAGAACGACGGGCTTCTCAAAAACTGTACGGCTCAGATAGCACTGCTGTTCCTTCCGGTACATGCGGGCTCACTTATACTTGAACTAGCGCTTCAGGCTTGGACTGGAAGCTTCAGCGTGTCTTGCAAGAGAATGCGGCAATCTTTGGGAGGCCGCAAAAGAGATTGCTCGCGTCGGCATTTGCACCGTGCAACTCAAAAGCTGCTCCCTTGGAAGGTTGCGAGCATTGGTGGAGACAACGCAACTTTGTTTTCGTTTTCCTGAACCTAAATTAAGCTCCAGATTGGTTTAAAAGTAGTAGAGAGTACACAAGTAAATAGCTAAACTCGCGGTCAACTTTCTGTGGCCCTGCGGCCAAGACTAGAGAGGAAAGAGGAGGAGGTGGGCCGTTGTCTCCTGGAGGCTGGAGGACCGAAGCTCGGGTGTCATTTCGCGTGAGTATAATATAGGATTAGAGTACTGCGAGGCTGGAGATAAAGGGGCGGCCAAGGCAAGGCGGTTGAGGGTGAAGAATGTTTTTATACAGTAACTGGCCAAAATATTACGATTCTACTCGTTCATTGGCCGGATTGTTTGGCGCATTGACATAGCACGCTGACAGAGGCCCTTGGCTGCAGAGGCACAGAAAGTTGACCGCGAGTACAGATATATTTTCTCTTCATAGCACTGGCTGCGTTGAAGCAGTTTCTCCTTTGGTACCCTAGCGTTGGGAGTGGTTTCTTTTCCCCAGGTGGTCGAAATTATTCCGGAGATCAGACCTCCACTACGGCACCTCTACGGCGGTGGCAAGAACTACCTATTCTCACGTATTACCTGCCAGCTTTTTGTTCGTTATCATTATACTTTTAACTATCTGCATTTCCTGTAAACTTTCCCGCCGCGGTGGCTCAGCGGTTACGGTGCTCGGCTGCTGACCCGAAAGACGCGGGTTCGATCCCGGCCGCGGCGGCCGGATTTCGATGGAGGCGAAATTCTAAAGGCCCGTGTACTGTGCGATGTCAGTGCACGTTAAAGAACCCCAGGTGGTCGAAATTTCCGGAGTTCTCCACTACGGCGTCGCCTTAGTCGCTTTGGGATGTTAAACCCCATAAACCATAAACCAAACCTTTCACTTCCTCCTTTATCCCTTCCCTTACGGCGTGGTTCTGGTGTCCACCGAGATATGTGAAACAGATACTGCGTCATTTCCTTTCCCCCAAAAACCAATCTTCAGTTTCAAATAGCTTCCTATAGGCAGTGCACAGTGACTTCATTGTGGGCACAACTGAACGTGTGAGATTGCGATCTCCAGGTGAAAACACTTTCCTCACTTTTCTCCAGTAATTCTCCACTCCCCGAGACTAGTCGTCCTGCTAAGTTTTATTACACAGCAGTCGCTTAGGCTGTTCCTAAATGGAACATTTCCTCAGCGAGCTCCTGCAATTCACATCAGACAGTAGTCGTCGCTTATCTCTGTCCTGAGAAACCTCAGGTGTCCCTGGGCGCATATGTTTATTGTCGCTATTAATCTTAATTTCGAGAATGGCCCACAAAACAAGATAACAAGAAAGATACCAGCACGCCTTGCTGACTCCGAGATAATACCTGCGCGAACCCCTTGCTCATATATGGCTTGCGCTGACGTCATACTGGCCACCAAGTTTCGTAGGAAGGACTATGGCGTGCGCCATCGCGGCACCTGCGTTTATGCGGGTGATTACAAAAGGAGTGCCAGGTGACAGAACTGTGGCACAAATGGTCAACCTTCACTAACTATTTATTTATTTATTTATTTATTTATTTATTTATTTATTTATTTATTTATTTATTTATTTATTTATTTATTTATTTATTTATTTATTTCATTACCCTCAGGGCCAGAGGGCATTACAGAGGGGAGTGGGTTACACACGAAAGTGAAACAAAAATACTGCTGTAAATATACACATAAAAATTAGAAATGAAGCTCACGGAAAAAAGGAACAAACAGGTTACGTCAAAACATTTAACAAATTAACCGCGCATATCGCAGAATAAAAACAACAACAAAAAAACATCAGCATACAAGAAAAACAAAACGGCAGGAGATATCACATTCAAAAAGCAGTAACATGCGCCCATATAGAACAAGTGGAACAACCGTTTTAAAAAAGATTGACTGCATCTTGAAATTAACTCGGATTCCCGAGTTCATGACAGCAGGCTGGTTAAAGCAGATTTAAACGTAGAATTATCAGAAATTTGGACGATAGATTCGGGAAGTGTCGTGTCGTTAGTGTGAAGCCACTACCAGCAATGAAAGGCAAGGCTAGCCTTTTGCAACAACCTTAACCTCAACTAACGTCAAGTGCTATCTGTGTGTAGACGACGGAATACTTAGGAGAAATCTGATTCATCTTGCTTGATAGACAACGTGCTAAAGCAACGCCACATTAGAGGGCTCCTTGTTGATTTCACCTCCTGTAGTTCTTTAGTGTGCACTCATATCTTTGTTACAGGCTTTTTTGCATTTCCCCTCCGAAGTCAAGAACTATGTAGTGCTCGGCAACTGAAAGCCAGATCCCCTGAGCCACCCGGTGAAAACTTCGTTGTTAGGAAACATAAACAGCATACAAGCTGTTAATCGTGCCAATCGTTGCAAGAAGGGCGTCACTAGCGTGGGTGCAATGCATTCTCGCTTTTAGGTTAAAGATAAGGTTATCCACTGCCATTTAGTATCGCACTATTTCGAGATACCCTTGGAGTTCGATATATGCGGGTTCGACTGATACAGAAGAGCGCGGTCAACAGTACTCGATCGGAATGTCCGCGAAATCACTAAGCAGCCTGTAGGCCGGGTCGTCGTGACGTCAAAGATAACTAAAGAAACAAGGCAGATTTGAAGGGCGCTTCCGAGAACAATGTCGGGCGAGCAAAGCCGATAGCGCGCTCGCGCTCAGGTGTACAGTATTGTGCGTCTTTATCGTGAAGACTTGAAAAAATTTTCTCGCCTCAACCGCTGGCTCGTTTGCGGTAAAACTGAGCACAGAGCTTGCGTATTGTGGTAATTTTTGTCTCGTAGCAAGTTTTACAACGATACTTACTTCATTCACCCGAGAATGATGCAACTCTGTAATCGTCTGCGACGAGATTGACAAATTGAAAGCTTCTAGTGCCTGGTTGCCGCGATAGGCGGCAGTAGCGCCATCAAAGGACCTGCGCAGCTTGTAATGCTGACCTCGGCGCCCTTCGTGTCGAGGAGCTTTTCCTATGCAAACGACAGATGGCGCAACTAACGGCCTTCAGCGAAAACCCACAGCTGGCGGCTTTCGGTTTTTCGATTTTGATGCAAACGATTACGTGTTTGCATCATGCGCGGATGAACCTGGTAAGTACTGCTGACAGACTCCCGCCTTGGTCCTCGCCCTTTCACAAAGGCGAAGATCCTCGGTCCGTGGCCACAACAGTCGACTACCATCAAGGCTTACAAGGCAATGTTTTGTTTTTTACGAGAGGCTGCCTTGATTGACAGATTGTGACTGTGTCTCTTGTTCCTTAACCCGCCGCGGTGGCTCAGTGGTTACGGCGCTCGGCTGCTGACCCGAAAGACGCGGGTTCGATCCCGGCCGCGGCGGCTGAATTTTGATGGAGGCGAAATTCCAGAGTCCCGTGTACTGTGCGATGTCACTGCACGTTAAAGAATCCCAGGCGGTCGAAATTTCCGGAGCCCTTCACTACGGCGTCCCTCATAGCCTGAGACGCTTTGGGACGTTAAACCCCAATAAGCCGAACTAAACCAATCTCGTTCCTTCTCTCTTCCCTTTTTAATCCCCTCATTCCCTTCCCCAGTGCAGGTTAGCCAACCAGAAACCTTTCTGGTTAACATCCCTGCCTTTGCCCCTCTCTGTATCTCTCTCTTACTACGAAACAAAAGTTACCGCAGTTGTTCAAGTTATGTGCGCAGTTTCAGCGTAAAGGAGCCAGCGGTTGAGGCGAAAAAATTTTTATAAGTCTTCACGATAAAGATGCACAATACTGTACATGTGTGGATGAAATAAAACGATACCTGAGCGATGACGCCACTGGCAGCGGATGACAGCTATAACACGTTATGTGAAAGCACGAAGTGAAAAAACTGAGACTCCTGGCCATACTATGCAAATTAGGTGTACGGAGATGGTCGGCAAATATACACCGTTGTCAGGCACAGAGTTGCTTGGAAGACACTGAGTCAAGGGGCTTGCATCTTTACACGCAAGCCGGGGTAAATAGAGATGGCTAAGTGGTAATCGCTCAGTAATTCCTGCTACAGTCGCCGCCGTAATGTCCGGAAAGATACCCTTCATTATAAAGCTATTCGTGTTGCAGCTCACAGCAGTTATACATGCATATAATTTTTTCCCTAAATATTCATGACAAACCACCGTTGCTTTTTGAACTGCCTTCCCACTGTGACCGTAATCCCAAAACATAAGATGAGCAGCATGTATACTGTTCGGGCTTCTTTGTCTGACGGGCCTGGGAGAGCGCCGCAGAGAGTCCGGAGGCTGCTGTGGTCTCAGACGAACTGTCTTTTAATAACATCTACAAAAGTATTTTATACACAAGACACTGGCGCCACGGTACGGACAAAGTGAAAGCGAAACCGAAACTTAGACGATACAACACAGCAGTTTCGACGATCGTCAGTGACGCTTAGCTCGATGTAAATCTGCCTAGTGTCAACAGACGGACGTAACAACATGGAGCTGGTAACATTGCCCTGTGCCATCGTCTGCATCTGTGCCATCGTCTGTGCCATCGTTAAAAGTATAATGCGCGACCTTTTTCGCCAAAGCATTAAGTTTTGTTGCAGTCAGTCTGCAAAGAGCAAAACTGTCTCGCAGACACAAGTAGGTCTGCAGCGTGACTTAGCTAAGTTAGCGCTGCAGAACGTAAAAATCAGAAAAATGTTGGCATAAGGCGGCCAACCTTTCTAGCATGCGATAGCGTTAACAGCTTTACTGGAAGTGCCCTCAACAGACCGGAATTGACGTCACTTCTCTCCAGCCAATGGGAAAGCCCCAATCTGATGAGTCACTTCCCTGCAGCCATTGGGCGAAGTTTATGCCCAACGACGCATTTTGGCATTTAAAACTCCCGCGTTCAACTAAGGGGTGTTATCCACGTGAGCATGCATGAGCCATGATGGCCATGCGGACAGGTGTGTGGGCACTCTTGAGGATGCGCCATTTATGGTCACGTAGTCAAGATTAACCACTGAATGGGTGCACTTATGGTGGAAAGAGGAGTACGACACAGCTATTTTGCGACTTTGCCGGAGATTGAGGACAGGAAGTCTAGGAGCGCTTTTTTTCAGTACCTGAGATCGGTGTGGGCTGCAGAGTTCCAGTGACTTTAGTGTGGGCATACCGGTACTATCCTTTTCAGGCGCCATTTTTTGTTTTGACTGAAATCAATTATTTTTTCACCTAAGTATAGTATAATCAGGCCTCAAGAAAGGGAATTTGTTAGTTTTCGAACGTGAAAGACCAGCAGGTAAGTTTTTACAACGATGTGGAGAACTCTGTACAACGTGTCAGATTTGTTAGAAATAATAACATTGAAATGTTCTCGTGTGTCAGGTAAACACCCCAGGGATCGTGGAATCACTTTGTGTTCGAAGATTCACATTACACTCGAAATTGAGCAAAAACACTCGATGTTTTCACTCGCGGCAAAATATGTCTGCTCAAAAACGGCGGACAAAGTGCTGCCTAGCTCACTCTTACGTGAAATATTACTAATTACTACACTCGCTACATGCTACAAAAAAAAAACAACTTGTTTGCAACAAGAATGGTGCTCAATTTGACTGAAATGATGAAATCACTGTTAAGTGCTCCAGTTTCTCAGAAAAAGCTATAACTTTGCCGCTGACACAATTGTGTACAAAGCGCCTGAAAGGGCTGTATAGCTTCATTGCAACTTGGGGACTGTGATGCATTAAGCACGTGTTTCACCCATCCTGTCTTCTCTGCAGGGTAGGAGGCCACGGCATGGTAAAGTTCCAGTTACCCTCGGCGCTGGCCCGCAACGCCTGGAGGGCCTTCAACGCCGGCCTCTTCCTCATCGTGATCGGCATGGTACCGCTCCTGCTGAGCGTGACGTCACGGACGCGGATGGACACTGTCTTCCTGGCCGGCCTCGCCCTGGTCAGCGTTGGTGGCACGCTATTCCTGGTGTCCTCTTGTGTCGCCATCTGCGATCATGTGCAGAGCGTCTCGCAAGCGCCCGGAGTCAGCGTCGAACCGGTGTGGACCATCGACGCACCGCCCAGCTACGAAGAGGCAGTCGCCATGCAGCGACCTCCGTCCTTCACAATACACGGTTCATCGCCCGTCGTGACCTCCACAGACAACGTTGTCGTCACCCTGTCCGATTTGCCCGACCCAGCGATGACATCTGCGAAGGCAAAGTGCGTGACTCTGATAGGACCAGAGGCGAAATCGTCCGCATGCTGAGGATATCTGGGTTCGAGCGAAGTCTGAGGATGTTTGCGGCTAGACTGCCGTGTGCCACTGTCGCATGACTCTGGCTTCAGCTAGACGTCATCGTCAGTCGACTCCAGGGCAGCGCAGTTCTTCTGAGTGAATGATCCAGAAGTCTCAAGTCTGTGCAGCAGTGCACTAACCTTGACAAGGCAGTCACGTGTCTTGTCCAGACAGACTGCAAAGGCCTCACTGCACCTGCTTGAACAAACCTTGATTTGACGAGCTTTGTCATACACGCCTTCGCTGTGCGTGTTCCAGGAGACAAGGACTTCCGGCGTGTCGCGAGGTCAAAGGAAACCAGGTGAAATGCGGACTGGCACAGACTTGGAAACGACACGTCTTGAGCGGAAAGAGATCTGAAGATGTCAGTGCAATAGTTCTGCAGCTGGCAGCGTACAAATGCAACGACGAAAATGAACAATTACGACAGTACAGAACTGTGTGTGTTGGCTCAGTGTTGGTGTGTGGCACCTGGTAAAATGTTCATAAACAAGATGAGCGTTAAGAGGCAACATAAAATATTTATTTCCCGTTAAACACTCAGACTCTTGACCAAACCATTTCTTGTGTGTAGTTTTTAACAAAAACGTAACCATGGCTTGGTGTAAAAAGATGCGTGCTCGCGGCGAAAGCTGGCTGCTAAAGCGAAAACAGAAGCTTCTAAGGCAACTGGGCAGTCTGACTATTCACTAAGAAGCCCGAGGCGTGCGGTTTTTTAAATATTTTAAAATAGGCTTCCTGAAGAAAAATTATGGTTTCTTTGACATTAGTTTCGTTAGTGACGCATGTCAGGAAAAAGGCGAGACGTTTTCTGTATAAGGCGACACTGAAGATTCTGTTCGAGTTCAATCAGGCAGTTCGTTGCAATTAGAAATCTCCAGATGGCCATTACAAGTCGCTATAGAAGTTTCTAGATTTTTTAAAACCGCAGTTCAAATCGGCGCTTCGTCGCAAAGGATTCCGGTTCTCCTCGTGTCAAACAGAAACCAAGCGGATCAAGAGCGCACACAGCCGCACCCACGAGCTTACGTCACTCGGAGGCGTTCACGTCACGTGCCTTTTTCTGTGACACGAGGGCTGCAGCAGTTAGATCACGGAGGAAGTTCTTTCCTTCCTCCATTAGTAAGATAATGACCGGTACCTACTGTCATTCTGTATCGTATCGTAACCGAAAACTTGACTCACTGAACTGGATCGTCCCTCCCATGGTGACAGGCGCCGTGGGACATTCCAGTAGTTGCTCATGATCCCATTGTTGCTCATAAGATGTGACAGACAGACGCCCCTTTGTATCTTGCCACTTCAGCCATAGAGAAACATACTCGTATACGTTAGTATGTTTCTCTATGCTTCAGCCCGAGAGCGACAGAAAAGGGATCGGTCACGGCTGCTTACTGTTTTGCAAGTCATTCTTTCTGCCACACTCTAGGGACAATGGAATTTAGGCACTGATAACAGATGGCTGCCGGTTGATTCTAGGGTCGGGAAGCATACGTCTACGCGGGTTTTACGGCGATGCAGAGAAAGTTTTCGACTGCATCAGCCATGGCATTTTATTGCAGCCGCACACAAAGGTAAGAATGAAAGAAGCCAACAGCCGAACAAGTGGTTTAAATGAGAAACCACTGAGAAACGTTCGTTCAGTGGAATTAAAGGTGGTCTTCTACGAGCACCTCACAGTAGACTATATCACATTACAGGAATACTTAATTAGGGCCACTAATGAGCGCCACCAATAACATGGACGATGATGCGTAAATAAACAGTATGCGATGGCGACAAGCGTGTCGATATCTGCGAAAGGGTGTTCCATGGGACTCCCACCGTAGAAACATTTTCACACTGCTGCGTCATACTTTTAAGGCGAACGTCTGTCCCTCATACATGTTTCTGTTCGAAACTCGAGAGGCGAGCAGCTTGATGTCCAAGCCCAATGGACGGCCGAAGCGTGCACCCTGGAACCTTCCGGCACTTCTTGGAAAGCAGGACCGTGCATGCGTCCGTATTCATGAGTGTTTCTATCTGTGTCTTTTCAGTGCTTCTAAGTGCGCGGCTGTCAACGGCGCAGAGAAAAACCAGAACAGCGGCAGCGTGGAAGAGGGAAGAGCGAGAAGCCAGCGTGTGCGTGCGGAAAACCCGAGTGTGCGAATGAGGGGAAGGCTAGGCCCAGCACACACAACATGCTGAAGCATGCATATGCTTGGACAAAGAACTAAAAATCTTTTTTTTTTTTCGTTCATTTATGTGTGTGCGAAAACGAACGGCGCGATCCACGTACGGAAAACCGCGCGCGCAACGAGCAGACGACGCGACGTCACATAGGAAGTGCGTCATTCAGTGCTACGTCAATTCAGTGTTACGTTCACCTGTCAGTCAGAATGACGGCCGACTGGGATGCCATTCGCTGAGATGTCACGGCGAACGCTCGGGCGATGGGCCGGATGCCAGTGTAGAGAATAAGCTTAGGTTGGCTTTTCGAAAGGGAGCGCGAAAGGGCTTCGGTTTGAACTTTCATCACTTTTGGGGGCGCGCTGTGGTATTTTGTAGGGACTATTAAGGCGAAAGCCTTTAAAATAGCTCATACTGTCGTGACCAAGACGTGTTAGCAAATTTGTCCGCGTTTCAGATTGGTTGATTTGGTCGTGACGTCACTGCGCGCGAATTTTGACGGGTGTCCACCGAAATATGCGAGACAGTTACTGCGCAATTTCCTTTCCTCAAATACAATTTTTGACTGGTGTCCACCGAGATATGCGAGACAGTTACTGCGTAATTTCCTTTCCCCAAATACAATTTTCATTTTCTTCATTACGGCCCCTCTTTCTTCTTTCACTCCACTTCCTCCCTTCCTGTACGGTGCGGTTCAGGTGTCCACCGAGATGACAGAGAATTACAGCTCCATTTCCTTTCCTCAAAAAGCGTTGCGTTCAAAGGGCAACGCATCGCGCTGAACGGGTGGTGGCGTTTTGTGGACTCCCTGGCAGCGCTACAACACGCTGTCGCGTTCGACTCCTAAAGGCAAATATTAAGCGTCATTAATTGGCAGTTAATTATGCACCAACAGAACGTGAAGTGAACAAACGCGCAGCAGAATGCAGCACTCAGGCTTTCGCCTTTCACCACTTTAGCCGCTAAAGTTCCTCGTAATTTTTTTCACCACTTCCATGGAGGCAAAATGCAAAAACGGCCGTGTGCTGCACAATGTGTCAGCGCACCTAAAGGACCCCAGGTGGCCTAAATTAACCCGGAGCCCTGCACTACAGTCCCTCTAGCCAATGTTTCACTTCAGTAAACCCCACATATAAAAAAAATGGCTGAGGCTTAGCTAAGGTTAAGCCTAGTCAGATGCGAAGCATATTGATGGCTAGGCTTGGTAATACATGGCTTTCCTTGGTAGACGTTCATCCCGCTCTTCATCGGTCTCTGTGGCACGCTGAAGCTTTCGCTTCTCGTTCAAATCAGCCCTGCTTCTAGGCGGCATCCCAACACCTGGCCGCCTCGTAAGTGCCCGGAGTTGTTGTTGTTGTTGTTGTGACTGAGAGGATGAAAAGGAAATTGCACGGGCCTGCTACTGGCTCGAGCCAAGCCACCACCGCTGCCACGTGCAGATAGAGGAGAGTTAAAAGATCAGACGAAGGAGAGAGAGGAAAGGAAAGACGCGCGTCGCAGCAACAACTGCGTCCGCCGGAGCGGGCGCTGCTCAAAAAACAGATAAGCGGCCGAAGCCGCGCTCGCCGAAGCGAGTACAGATACTAAGTGCCAGGAGAGCGAGGCAAGCTCAGGCAAGCTCAGCTTTATACCGCTGCTGTAGCGTCACGTGGTCAGCTGCAGCGCCTCTGATGTGGAGCCTCCACCGCCGCGGCCGACCGCGCGAGCCGGCAGCCCATCTCTCCTCTGCAGTGACGTCATGTTGTCACGTGGTCAGCCGCCGCGCCTCTGATGTGGAGCCTCCACCGCCGCGGCCGACCGCGCGAGCCGGCAGCCCATCTCTCCTCTGCTGTGACGTCATGTTGTCACGTGGTCAGCTGCAGCGCCTCTGATGTGGAGCCTCCACCGCCGCGGCCGACCGCGCGAGCCGGCAGCCCATCTCTCCTCTGCTGTGACGTCATGTCACGTGGTCAGCCGCCGCGCCTCTGATGTGGAGCCTCCACCGCCGCGGCCGACCGCGCGAGCCGGCAGCCCATCTCTCCTCTGCTGTGACGTCATGTTGTTACGTGGTGTCACGTGGTCACGCTAAAAGTCAATGGTAGCTCCACCGCCGTGCTCGACGGGCTGTAGTGTAGCTCTAGTAATATGCTTCACATAAAAACCAGTCGAAGTATACCACTTTTCACTAGCAGTTGGACTTCGGCGCCACGACACTGTGGTGTCACATATGACGTCATCGACTACTTCGATATCGTGGGAAATACAAGCGGCTTATTCAATAACACTTTTCGCAGAGAAAGGTAAACTGTGTCAAAGGTTGAACAAAATGAGCAGACAATAACCCAAAGGTAGTGAATTTGGAGTATTGAAATCAAATGTGCAATGTTTAAAATCATCTTCATTGTCCCTCTAATGTGCAAAGCACAGCAGATAGAGCACAATACTCGGATCCTTTTCCTTAACTTTTATTGTATATGCATAGCTGTACATATATATCCACGCATAAAGGAGGCACATGATCACGACTGCGATTGAAATAATACACCGTTATGTACAGTTACTGCATACAAACCGCATAAAACACGTGCAGTGAGCAAACAGGCTGCGCAAGCGCAAAAGAACTAGAAAAAGTTTCTCATCAAACGAGACAGAAACACAAGGTCACACACAGGTGCCCACAGGTGCAATCATAGATTCACGAGAAATACTTCGTAAGAAATATTCAGCACGAAAGATAGAAAAAGGACAACAAAACTAGCATACACAAAAACATAGTGTATGCGACTTTAGCGTACAAACTGAACGTGTTCAAGTAAGTTCTCACACCTTTTTTCTTTATTCTCGCTACTGGAGACACACTGCAGCCTTTCTCGAAGAATACAGTTGAAAGCAATTACACTGTATGTGCCTAAATCACAAGGTCTTTCACTTGCTTACCAACCCCGTTTCTGTATACGCTCAACGGAGAGTTATTTGATCGTATAGTACCAGCAGACCTCTCACAGGTTTTACATTTCAAGAACTGCAAGCCAGCGGCTACAGAATTCATAGCAATACAAACCGAGGTGTCCCCTGTGCTTAGCCAAGTGTGTTGCTCAGAACAACTTAAAGCATATCACCTGAAGTTGGTGCCAGAGCTTATGTGTGGTGAGTATCTCTCTTAGGTCCTGTAAACCGGTTAGTGAAGATGTATGATTTCAAGACTGCAGAGTTGGATCTGCACGATCTCAAGAACTCCGACAGACAGGGCATATTTCAGGATCTAAAGAACTCCGACAGGCACGACATGTTTCAGAATAACAGGTGCCACTGGCAAGTACAAATGGTAAATTTGATGTTAACTAAAGTGTTCACCTGTTTTCAATGAGCAGGCAGCTTTCATTAATATGTGGTCTACAGTAATAGCAGTTAACAGTACCCATAAGAACAAGCTTGTAGACAAGTAATGCATCAAATCTTAAGCAGAGAGAACATTGTTCCTATCTAGGTCACGGAGCTGGTGTGCGATATGCAGGTTAACAAAAAAAGTTGGGGCCTTCTTAACCAAACTCTTAAAGAAGAAAATGCAGCAGCAGTTAGGACCCACTAATCCACCTTAATCCATAATCTGGAGTGGCTCAGCTTCCAAAACTTTGGGGGGTCCTTAGGAAGTTTTTTGGGGTGAGCCAACATCCAAATTTCGGGGGTCCTCACATTTTCAACTCTGGAGGTGCCCTATGATTGCTCCACTGGTGCTCATGCAGTGTTGATAACATCACGACCCTCTCAATCCCATTCATAGACTACGGGGGTTCTCGTACCCCTTAGTCCTACAGTGGCGCAGCAGTTAATAAGCAATGCACCACTGCCCTGGGAGGTGGGTGTTTCCAATGCAGCCACCAGTGAGGCTTCAAGACTCAAGTTGCTTTTAGAGTTCCCGTAAGGCTCATGCACAATGCCACGGTGAGCTGGTGACAACTGCATCGATTTTGGCAACAGTGGGCACTTTGTTCACAATCCAGAGAGCAGGTTGTGATGATGTCGCATCACGTGGCCTCTCTCGACCAATCAGGAAATTTTATGGAGAATTTCAAATCTCGCGGTGCTCTGACTGGTCAGTTGAGGTCATGTGACACTGATGACATCACCAGGATATCGACCAATCAGAGAATTTTGTTACAGACAACACTGAAACTTTTCGCGAGGCGACCGCCTAGATGCTCTCGTATTAATATACACTAGATGGCACTAGCATCACAATCGGCGAGACAAACCACTGCACTAGGCAGCTACAAAGTAAGTGAACTTTTTCATATAACCCCATGGATAAAAATTTTGGAATGTTTCTTAAGGAAAGGAATTGGATTGCAAAACCTTTATTTCGTCAGAAAATAAAAATGCAACAGAAGGAAAGGAAACGCTCAGGCTCAAAGTAATGCAATGGGCAGGGGGCACATTCATTTGGACAATGCTATAAACAGTCTACACTGTGTACAAAGAATGCAAACACTGTTTTAACATTGTAAACATGTGAAACTAGTCAGAAACAAGCATTTTTCTCCTACTATATAACTCTCTCCCTGACAGCCCACAAACTGATGTCAATTTAAATGAACATCTTCATGAACAAAGATATGAATGGTGCTCACAACCAGTTTGAATGTTAGACAACTCTCAATAATTCGAACTCGAAAAGAAGAGAAGTTTTTCAAATTATGCACTGTTCGAATCAGGGAGGACCTTTTTTAATAAACTTCACGTTGATGAAGTCAAAAAGTCAGTTCAAATAGACCCAGTTTTCTATTTACTATTTGAATTACCGAGAGTTCCCTGCCAATACTAGAACCAGTGAAACACATAAGAGCTCTGGATCCCAGCAGTGCAAGACTGGTAGCACTTATATGTGTTTTATGTGCACAAAAAAAGGTAACTATTTCATCATATCCAATGAAAGTTTCAGTTCCTTGATAAAACACAGAATGGATTTGAGGTGGATAGAAACAAAATTTATCAACAACTAAGGTTATAGGGTAATAACAAAAACCTATCAGAAAATAACTGAACTAGCTAAACATAATTATGCAGTCTCCAAATACGATTGTTTGAATTGAAAAAAAAAAGCAATGTAAAAAAAAGGCACAATGAGATTTTCCACTCCAAAACAGCAATTTATTGTGAATGCAGTTAGCTACATAACGTGCTTCTTTCAATATTCAAGAGTGCAAACAGCACAGTATAAAATGTAGTGAAAGCTGTCACTATCAAGATTCTCTGAGCAACTAATGTCAAAAAGACCTCGTATGAAATTCTTTGGTGCCGTCGCCATACAGCCTCTGTATGAGACAGATGGCTTGAAGTAATCTTAAGCTGACTAGAAATTGTCTGCATCTCAATGTATGCGACATGAGAAAACATTTCCAGGCTTGTAAACTTGTACTTCCACAGTCCACGGTCCAAATGACATGGCAGACATGGCTCTACAAACGTTTTAAAAAAAAACCTGCGTTTTTAGCTGTGTAATGTCAGGACTACTGACTTCCAATCACCTTCCAAGATTTTTTGCATTTTCGAACCTTGCATTTTCAGGCCATGACCAAGTATTACAGCAGTGTTAATGCTTACGTATACACATATACAGAAGCTAATAAGGGAGTAATTACTACTCACTGACGTCCACCCGAGCGCAGCCAAACGGCTACAAAGGAAAGATATACAGCTCTCTACTCCACCTTGGGGGATTCCCCTAAACATTTGGTCAACACTGTTCCCACTTGGAGTTATTGATCAATTCGCTCTCGCCCTACCATAAGCTTGCCGTCCCGGTTAGCTCAGTTGGTAGAGCGACTGCTCCGCTGAAGCGGTGGTCCCGGGTTCGAACCCCGGACCAGGACGAATTTTTTTTTAACTACGAAGTTTCTGAGAGAGCTGTATAGCTTTCCTGTGTAGCCGTTTGGCTGCGCTCGGGTGGACGTTAATGAGTAATTACTCCCTTATTACAAATCTACTCCACCTTGGGGGATTCCCCTAAACATTTGGTCAACATAAACAGAAGCTTTCAATGCCCACAAGTGAATGCAAACTCTAATTTTGAAATTTTTTTCTGAAATGAGCCAGAGGCTTAAACAGGAGATGCATTTACCCCTGTGTCAAATTACTAACGCCACAAGTGCAAGTGGAAAAAATGACGACATTGCAAACAACGCACAACGCAGATCATTAAATGACCAGCATGTTACCGCTTCATCACGATTCATGCAATTCTTCAAACTGCATTTGCCTTGACGCACAGTTTATGCAGTTTTCATCATCAGTGATCGTACTGATGAATACACCAAGAGCCTTGTTACACCAGAAGCAGTGGACTGTCGCAAAAGTCCGCCTCAAGCATTCAAACAATTTTACGTGCTACATCTTAGCTCCATCACAAAGTCAGACTAGTGGTGCTATAGATTGTGCACGCAGTAACACCCAGTTTGGCACCTCGGAGCAATTTCCTTAAGACGCCATTTCGTTTCCCCGCACAGTCATGCGAAAGAACACTTGTGCGAAAAGCCGATGCACCATGACTAGAGTTCATTTTACGCGTCATCTCATGTCCAGCACGACTGATTTGTGGAAAAGTTCGCGTCAATGACACGATTGCACAGTCTCATAGTAAAAGAATAAAACATAACTTCTTACATAGCTACGCAAATCACCATGCAAACAACACGAGACAAATACTAGATCACAAAGAGGTACACAAGCCCACTACAGAACTACAGAGATTGTATGTACAGTGAGAAAAAAAAAAATCTTTTCACGGCAAATTTCAGTAGAACATATGAACACTTGCATTCCCATCAAAATTGCTCGGATAGTATTTTTCTGCAGCAGCTATCTACCTAAATTTCTTTTTTGTACATATGCCAAGTACTAATAAAACTCTATGTACAAAAACTGACTACACTTGAGCCCTTTAGAAACAAAATTTACCTACAATGTACAATTGCACTCGCCTCTGTAGCAGGAACTGAGCTCGAAGCTCAACTATGACATGCTACCTCATCTACACTAAGGGTTGCGAAAAAAAAGAACCAGCTAAACAGGGAATGATTTACAAAGCTGTCATTCATTTCTTCATCTTCTTGTACTCTCGGTATCACATTTGATTGTTATCAGAAGCGAAACAAGCAATAACATGACAAAGATGGAATGAACTTCAAGGAAAAACCAGGATCCCAAAAGGCAACAGGGCAGCACGAAATGTGTGACGGGAACTTTGCCCCGTTTTTGTTCAGCACACCGTAACAAGTTCACACAGCAATCAAATCTCTTGCCCATAGTGGCCAGCACATGTTCTAAGTGAAGCCCATGGTTCTGTTGTAGGCCAAAAAAGAACTTGCGTGAAAATCCCACACGTCCGACACAATCGGGCAAAAATTCCTTTCGGGGGGGGACCCTGGTCTTGAAAAAAAATTTTTATTAATGAAGTCACAGTTATGAAATTTTCAGGCCACATGTACGCGCTGATTCTAGATATGTCATTTAATTTCGTGCAAAACCATTCCTTGAGCACTTGTGCAATTTTTATGCAAGTATATTGCGGAAAGTTTTGCAGAAAATTTGCTGCAGGAAACTCGCTGAAATGCAAGCCATTGGGTTCTCTTGACACCAAGGTATGCAATAAGGGTAAAATTATCATCCTGCCTCTCATAGAACTTGAGCTATAGGGTACTGAAGCTGCCAATTCAGAAACAGGAATACACACTTTTCTTCTCATTTCTGAAGCAACAACTTCAAAACCCCATAACTCAGGTTCATTGATAGCCAGGATGATAATTTTACCCTTATTGCATTCCTTGGTTTCAGCAAGTTTCCTGCAGCAAAATTTCTTCAAAACTTTCCGCAAAATACTTGCATAAAAATTGCACAAGTGCTCAAGGAATTGTTTTACACGAAATTAAATGGCATATCTAAAATCATCGCACAAAAATACATGTGGTCTGAAAATTTCATAACTATAACTAGATTAATAAAATTTTCTTTTCAAGACCAGGGTCCCCCCTTAAACCAAACAGAAATGCGTAGTTGGCAGAATGAGGGCTTCCAGTTCTTGACAAGTTTTTGTTTCAGAATAGGCTGAAATGTCTCGACGAATAAAAACAGCACTGAAGAGACATAACAGATGAGCTGAAAGAATGTATAACAACAGGGTTATCCACTTTAGCAAGACGCCCCTCTAATGTCAAAACACACACTGAAAAAAAAAAAAGTGCAGTTCTCAAAATAAAAACGAAAAAGGCACCTGACAAAACCCTGAAGAATAGAAGTAATGAGAAAATCAAATCGGGGCTTGGATTTTCTTCTCGTGTTATAACGCTGAAAACAATTTTTAGGTTACGTTTAAATCAACAAGAAATTAACTTTCTACAATTCACTTAAATATGCCTGAGGCATTGGCCTAGATGGATAAAGAGGGAATCAGCATCCAATTTAAACCTTTGTGGAAAGCATGGCACTGAATTGGTACACAATTGAGCAGCACTTTCTCCATAAATACTACAGGATCAGAGCATTAATTTTCAGTTCTTCTCAAGAGAAAGCTTTACGGGATAGAAGCCAAGCTTTTAGACTACTGATTTTCATCACAGGTCTACGCAACTTCAAGGGTTTTTGTAAACAACTTTCAAAAGGTCTGCCATGACTGGCAAAGTCTCACTGGAGAGTCCAAGAACTTGTAAAGCACACTTCTAATCTAATGTGTAGAAAGTGATCTGAATTTTGGTCACGAGTGAAAACGGTAATCTGTCCACAAGCATAAGTCGAAATTTTGCTTTACTTGTGAATATACTATAGATACAAAACCTGAATGCTAACAGCTGACGCAGTTTGCATGGCTATGTGCTTTGAACAAGAATGCCGCATGCGTGCTTTCTTGCTGAGCTGGTACATCATGGCACTCTCAAATGTGTGGCCCTCACAAAACATGGCTTCCCCATTTGTGAGTCAAGTTTTAAAACATCACGAAAGTGCATGCTAGTAGCATGTAATCTCAATAAACAGGCGCTGTGGCATAAAATTAGCCTCAAAAGTAAAAATGCTTTTAAAAATTATTCCCACACTCTCATATCAAGTAGTAAATGTTCTGATTTTATAAAAAGATAAAATGTTGCGCACTTTTTCGAAACAAGCATGAATGAACGCAGTTGGGTTAGTTGGCAAGTTTTCGCGCTTGTCAGAAGGGGTGAATGCTTGCTTTATACTCCGCGACAACTTTTCCTGGCAACGCTGACAAAGCTAGGGAGCTGAAACACGCCCTCTCTTTCGACACAGCACACTATCACGCCCGGTTACATTTAATAGTTTGCTCCTAAAACACTACACATTGATAATACTCAGTATTTAAGGCATAAACAGCACAGTCTAAATGATAAAGTCATGCCAAAAACAGTTTCTTTGATTACGACAAATCATTTAGGCAGGTAAGATTCCATAGATGGCGCTAGCTACACCAGCGACGGAGCAAACCAATCGCGCGTCAAGCAATGCGCCAGGCGGCCGTCTTGAGACCGAACAATTGATGAAGCGGCACAGTTACACATGCTTCGACCCTGTACCTTTCTCTTCATTGCCAGAAAAAGTTGTCGCTGAGTGCAGCCAAGTCGCCGGCCGGTCTCCACTCAAATTTTACAGTTAGTATGTGGTATGTTATATATAGGTGGTTCCACAGCAAGAGCTGTGTGACCTACACTCTTGCGATTCTGGCTGGTCAACGTCCATGTAAAACAGCAGCGCCCCTAGTGGTCGCGCCACGAACTAGTGGAGTGCAGCAGGAGACAGGGGGCACGTCCAAAAGCAGCAGCGAGAAAGGACGACCGCAGCACCCCTAGCGGTCACTCGGCGAAGCAGGAAGATCCACACGACAGTTACCATGTCATTTACTTCTTAATAACCTCCCCCTTCCTGCAACACTAAGCACGACCAAGCTCGAAAACCTTTTGTGCAGTACTAAACATTCTAGCAATACTTATGTGCTTGGCCCAAAGCTAATTAAAGTACACTGTCTGCAGAAATGCCAGGTTAGGAAAGCATTCTTTATACCTCAACCAAAGAGTGAGGCACCAATGAAAAAAAGGCTTCCGAAGCTTCCATGATGAGCATTTCGTCTTTCTAGCAAAAGATGGCGCCACAGTGCCTTTCACTCAGTGAAATTTTCTTTTTAGCTGAGCATTTCTGCAAGCAAAGGGGAGTTCCAATTTCCACTGAATGGTAAAATAAAACCACTGACCAGCTAGTGGTTTGGCCGCGGGGAAGCAGTACGCCCTCTTGCTGAAAAAAATGCCGCCATTGATATTTACAATGAACTAACTTCGGTTAGCCACTAATTACCACCATATGAGGTACCAAAACATGATAACTGTATTAATCCATAGATCTGCCTTTACCGACGACCTCTCTCTAGCAATGCAGGCTTTCCACTACAAGGCATCATGCATATCAGCAAGCTGGACACCCCAACCTGTTTGTTTAGCTCAGCTAGAATGGCATACCTAGAGGAAAACTAGTGTCAAACATAAGCAATCTGATCACTAATTGACAAACGGGCTTACTAATCAATGACCGTGTGTACAGTCAGTTCATGTCTGTTCACGTTACGCTCCCAACTGCAAGAAATACTGAATGTGGCACTTCGCGGCTGCAACAAATAAAAATTGACATCATCTGAAAGGTGTCCGTACAGGATCTGCAAAGCAGCCATGGCACCATGTTCAAAAATGTCCAGTGGGTCACCGGACTGAATCAATGATATACGTTGGTAGGATTACGAGCTGTTAGGCTTAAAGTGCATCGGGGATAATGGAAAGAAGTTAAAACTTTGGCTTGTTGTCTATGAAGCCAGGACACAGAACAGTGCGATTAGCTTGGTACACGGTAAACACTCGGCAGGTTTGAGGAACTTCACCTTTGCTTAAAATGAAAGCCCTTGTAATGTGGGTACAAAAAAAAATGGAATTATATGAACTTCATGACAGCAATATGCCCTGCACACGCAAAGTTCTAGCCATATGTTTTCAGCTGCTGGTTTGCCTTCATAATAGAGTGCATAAGACACTCTTCACAAAGAATTCAAACGCGGAATGCGACACAGCTACTATCAAGTTAGAGTTGGTCTTATGCCCACAACAAGACTAGCTTCGTTGAGAACATGGGCTTCAGCATGATTTTCCTATGTAAAATTCCTCGCTTAGAGGAGGTGGGAGGGGGGGGGGGCCTCCCCCTTACATCCACCCCTGGCATACAACCATCACTTTCTGCCCATGCAGGGGATCTGAATGAACTTAAACCTGATGTCCGACAAAGAGCAAAACAAAATGGCATGACGCAACTCCCTATGAAAGAAGCTTTTGACTTATCCAAGGTAGTGCGGAGTTTTAAGGGGGACACTGGTCTTGAAAAGAAAATTTTATTAATTTGGTCATAGTTATGAAATTGTCAGGGCACATGTATTTTTGTGCGCTGATTCTAGATATGTCATTTAATTTCATGTAAAAGTATTCCTTGAGCACTTATGCACTTTTTATGCAAGTACTATTTTGCGGAGAGTTTTGAAGAAAATTTGCTACGGGAAACTCGCTGAAATGTATGCCATTGGGTTCTCTTCACACCAAGGAATACAATAAGGGTAAAATTATCATCCTGGCTCTCATAGAACTTGAGTTATAGGGTACTGAAGCTGCCACTTCAGAAACAGGAATACACACTTTCCTTCTCATTTCTGAAGCGACAACTTCAAAACCCTATAACTCAAGTTCTATGATGGGCAGGAAGACAATTTCACCCTTTTTGTATTCCTTGGTGTCAAGAGAACCCAATGGCATACATTTCAGCGAGTTTCCCGCAGCAAATTTTCTTCAAAACTCTCCACAAAATACTAGCATAGAAAGTGCATAAGTGCTCAAGGAATTGTTTTACCTGAAATTAAATGACATATTTAGAATCAGCACACAAAAATACATGCTCCCTGAAGATTTCGTAGCTGTGACTTCATTAATAAAAATTTTTTTTTCAAGACCAGTGTCCCCCCTTAAATATACAGCAAAGCAAGAACTACCTTCATGGAGGCAGGCAACAAGCCTCAGCTAAGGTGAAATTTGACAAGAGAAATTAAACAGCAGATTCTCTGAGCCCTAATGTTTAGCGTCTACAAGACCAGTGAGTCTTGAAAACACGTAAGGAACTTGCTTTACAACCATGAATGTGTTACCTAAAACCAAACAGCCATTATGGACAAACATCTTGCACAGAATGTGGGGCTCGTAACGAAGACAGGTACAGACACTATGCATTCCAAAACAGTAGGCTTGTTGGGGCTCGCATTTTGCACAGATGTATGTTTGGTGGTGGAGATGGCACAACATTGCATTAAGTTTTATTATTTGGCAGTAACAGCCAGCATAAACAAAAAATTTTTGGCCAAACGCATAACACTTGATCAACACTGCTCCCACTTCGAGTTATTGATCAATTTGCTCTCGCATTACAATACGTTAGCAGTCCCAGTAAGCTCAATTAGAAGAGCGACTGACCCAGTGAAGCGGTGGTCCCAGGTTCGAACCCCGAACCAGAACGAATTTTTCTTTAACTACGAAGTTTCTGTGGAAGCTGCATAGCTTTCCTCTGTAGCCATACAGCTACACTTGGGTGCATGTCAGTAGGTAATTACTTACTTATTATAATAAAAAAATTAATCGTCAGTGGCTACGACAGAATGGAAATGCAGAGCGTCAAAGCCTATCAAGCAAAACGCTGCTAAAGAAATAGATAAAATGCACACTGCTGGTCCTTCATTTAGCAATACGTATCTGACTTTCTCTGTGATAAATAGCGCTGCAGTTCTTTCCCATACAAAACAGTTTTGGCGGTTGAACTTTAAACAAGCATTGGCACATGTTTCAATAAATTTTGAATGCTACATCAAAACACTGCAAAAAAAAATGGCTGTGGCTTTGCTTGCCAGTAATTGCGAAAGCAATATCCGTAGCTACGCCATGGTTCAGCTGGTAGTGTAGCTGGTGGTGGTGCTTGTGGTTAGACTTGTGGTGAATCCAATCCAATCCAATCCAATCCAATATGCTACTATGGTAGCTACCGGCCTCGCGACGCAACGGGCTGAAAGTGCAACTAGTATTGCTTTCGCAATAAAACTTGGCTGCGGTCAAAAATAAATGCTGACTGCTACACCTGTGAAAAGCCGGAGCACAAACAAGCTTGCAGTTCAGGCGGCATATGTATTTATACCTGTCTTCATAGTGATGCCACGCCCCGTATATGTTTGCTCCCTGCGGAGCCCGAATCAACCGGAGCAGTCAGTGTGCTCCCTTACGAAAGGAAATCTCCAGCCCACCAGAACGCGGGGGTTCTCGGTGATGAAAAAACATTTCCACTACTTCCCTCCCGCTCTTCTTCGTCCCCGAAGCGGAGGAAAGGAAACAAGCAGCTGCCAGGTGGCGCTGCGTTTGACGAAGATCAGGGAACATGGTTGTCGCTTGCAGCCGTTTCTCCAGACAGCAGTACGGGGTCCTGGCCCCCGTGCGGACAGGACTGGTTGCCGTGGCCTCCACGGCACTCGACGACCGGCACGTGACCGCTGTCCCACATGCCCGACCCGCACAGCTCGCACAGACCGGCCAGCGAGCAAGGTATGCGGGGCAGCAGCCGGAACTGGTGAAGGAGGCCGCGGGCCTGCGTGCGACGTTGGCGATCGTGGATTCAACGTGGATTAGCGCTAAGCTGCTTCGTTTGTTAGAAATTCTGACCCTCCGACATCCCATATGGTGCCCATATAGGGCACAGGGCTCCTACAGGACTTATATAGGGGCAGGTATCAAAATCTGGGACAATGGCAGGTCTGAAGATCAGAGTTCAGCTGAATGTCACAACAACTGCGCCAGTAGGAAGAAATGCCCAGGCCTGTTACAAGATGCATCAGTGATATGGTGGAGAAACGAAAGTTAAACGGGTGCCACCATTAGCTGACTGCCCAGTTCATAAGGAGCACCTCTATCCACTACTTTCACGAAATTGTCGTAAGGCCCTGTCTAATTTTTATTCGAAGTTCCATAACTATAAGGTTAAGGAACTCCTATGCACGGAAGGTGTGTGACACAGCGCGCGACATCACTGGTTCACACCAAGCAACTTGTGTCTGTGATCAAAGCTGACTACTAGAGCAACGCGCGTTTTTCTTCCAAGACTGCATGGGCTTTTAGAAAACCCTGCATCCAGAATACGGAAGAGGTGTAAAGACTCGCCTTCCTCAGCACCAGGTCTCCGTCCATGTGGCCCGCCAGGGAGCTGAAGTGGAGCAGCATCTCGTCGGGGCGCATGCCCTGGTCGACCACATCGGCCCCGTACAGGGCCACAATGGCCACGCCCAGGAAGAGGTGGAACCAGTCAGTCTGGTAGCGTGCCCAGCATGCCTCCCACATCTGCAGGGCCTCGGGTTCGGCAAACTCTCGCTTGAAGCACAGCACCAGCCAGCGGTGCACAAACAGAAGCTCCAGGGCGTCCGGGTAGTGTGCCCGCTGCCCGTCCAGGTGCGCGTAAAAGCGCGGTGTCATCAACCGCAATAGCTCCCGCATGTAATCCTGCACCAAGGTAGAAGTTGAGGCATTTAAAGGGCGACGACGACGTTTTACAGCGAGAGCTGTTTAAGGCACATTTCTTATTTCTGTAGCGATGGCGTAACATGAAGGAGAAACGAAGACTCCTGCATGTACTCCTGTGCCAAGGGCAGGTGGAAGACGTTAAGGTATTTAAAGGGCGACGACGTTTTACAGCGAGAGCTGTTAAAGGCACATTTCCTATTTCCGAGGCGATGGTGTAACATGAAGGAGCAATGAAGACTCCTGCATGTACTCCTGCACCAAGGACAGGTGGAAGACGGTAAGGCATTTAATGCTACAGCGAGAGCTGTTAAAGGCACATTTCCTATTTCTGCGGCGACGGCGTAACATGAAGGAGAAACGAAGAGCGAAGGAGACAGGCGAATGGGGCACTCATCACCGATAAACAGCTGTCACTGAATCTACCATAACACAGTGGTAACCGGGCAGTAAGGTTTTCCTCTTTTTTTTCCGTTTTGAGTTGATAATTCGATTACATTTCTTACAGTCTCAAGTGTTCATTGTAACAGTCCATTTTTCAAAATACCAAGTAAAAGAATATCTTAAAAGTGCAAAAAACAGCAGCCCCATACTCAGTTGTACAGCCAGAGACAGCACATTGCGTGACAGTGGTGTCACAAACATTAACAAAAAAGCTCTCATGCGACCGTCGACAGGCTGTAAAAGTGACTGCTAAAGATGGCTTCATTCATGAAACTGGCATAATAATGGACTGCAATGTTTAAAAAAAGTTAAGAGCTAGCAACATGAATGTTTTCCTGTTGGCTGGCATGAAAGAAGGGAAGAATTTATTTTGCTTCTTCACTATAACACTGTCACGCATTACATCACTTGCATCCACCAATCAGCATAGCTGTTTGCACAGACACCAATGCTGATGATGACGGCGATGAACTGGGGTAAGAGCTATTAACAGGTAATGCTGTAATAAATTTGTACAGCAAGCTAAGTGCAGGTACCAATGTACGAATAATGGTTGCAACATCACAAATGCCGCCCTGCCTGTAGAAATCACCTTAACTGAGATCATGAAAATAGGAAATTTACAATGTAAAAGCCACACAATGCAATGACAGAGTACAACCATAATAAAATGAGATTGCATATATTCACTGCACAGTTATTAAAACTGTTTAAGCCTTCACGACGCTACTGAATCGCTGCAATATTTAAGAAGCAACGGTGCTACTTTCCTAATTGTCCTGTTACACAGTGCCTAAATGTAACTAGTCTTCAGATTAAAAAACTTGATATCTTTCCCAGACAGCCTCACAAAGAGGTCTATTTTCGTGTTAGATAAAACTATGGTAAAAAAATAATTTGCTTCTTGCTTTAACTTTGTGTTGCCACGCAAGTTCTCAACTGCAATGCCTCCAAGCATGGAGGCATTGGTAGAAGAAGGCTTTGGTAGAAGACAAAAGCCAAGCAGACCAGATTCAAGTCCATGTCGCCATCCTTGGGGGAGCTGACAAAGATGGTCCTCTGCATGAGTCCCACAAAGCACCAGAAGGCTTCAGATTCGTCTTGGATTTCCGCCAAAACGGGAGCCAGGAGGTCCGACATGCCTTGGGTGTAGCCAAGAGTCGGGTTGCAAGCCGCATAGTTGAGGAGGATGTTCCTGATCCCGGGGCATGGCACAAAAGAGTAACAAGGTCAATCTCTCAGGCATTAATGTCCCAAAGCAACTCAGGCTAGAAGGGATGCCGTAGTGGAATGCTCTGGATAATTTCAACCACCAGGGTTTCTTTAGCATGCACTGACATTGCACTGTACACGGGCCTCTAGCATTTCACCTTCACCGAAATATGACCTTGCTTAAAATGACCGCCGAAATATGACCGAAATATGACTGCCAGGTCAGCAGCCGAGCACCATAACCACAGAGCCACCGTGGCATGAGACATGTCACTATGCGCAATTTCTCCTCTCACATAACTTTGGTTTTGGTTCCAATACCTGAATGGTAGCGTCAATGCCGAAAGTCTACTTCAGGTCACACAAGGCATAAAGAACATTGCCCGCTCCAAGAGCCAGAATGACGATGAACGAACAAGCAGCTATCATAGCCAGCTTTTAACTTTGAAGCCAAAACCAAAACAACATGAGAGAAGAAATCAAACTAAATTATTCACCATGTGCGTGCAGATTCCACGTGGTGATTCATACTTACTAATGTCTTACAAAGCATTAAAAAATAAACTCGATTCAATTACTATTCTCAGAAATAAAAAAGGGCTGCCACCGTCTGGAAGACGTTGAAGTAACGAGCATTAGCTGTTTAGTTTACTAGAATTGATATGAATGAGATTAAAGCACGCGGCAGGTGGTTGTTTCTACAGTGCTAGTGTAGATGGCGCCACAAGTCTCAATGCGAGATGTGCTGTTTTTTAGTTGCTGCCACAGATGGCGCTGTGACCTCAGGGTGGTAGCAGACCCCATGAAATCTCGGAATGTGATAAGAGCTGATGCTCTTTAAAATTGATTCTTGGGTATGTTGACATTTGTCCGGCAGCAAAAGAGTATTTATCACAGAGAAATTTGGATTTCAAAATCTTCCCGCCAGTTGATTCAAACTTGTGGCATCCTTAAAGAAGGACGGGTTGTCAACAGTTTGAAGTGAATGGTGGCGTAGTGTCACCTTTGGAGTCCAAGCCCAAAATTCGGTTTCAATGCACGCATTTCGCTCATGAAATCAGCTGGTAATAGCGACACCTGTATTTAATCTTCTTGGTCTTTCCTAGCTTATAAAAGCTTAGCCTTTGGTGAGACTAGTCTCTTTGTGACCAGAGCGCACTACCCTATTGAAACAGGCCAACTTCTATATGCCCATGTGCAACTTTGAAAATTTCGCAAGCAAAACATATCACACTGCATTGATGCTGATGTTGAGAACACGCTTAGTACCCTTAATGTACAAGCTAAAACGACAACTTGTCGCTGTTGATAGGCACACTTTGTCTAATCATGCAACGCTGTGTCGAGCTGATCAACTTTTGGATCAACGGTTTTCAATACGAGGAGTGGAAGTTCAGAACTGGTCCGGTTAAAAAGCCCTGACTGACCTCCATGCAACAAAGCTCATGGAGAAAAGTAAACAAGCACCCCATACTTCATGATCTCGATGTTGGGATTGTCGTCGCCTGCATAGAAAGGATTGGTCCGGTCTGTGCGCACCACGTCCTTCTCCACGGTGCACTCAACGTTCCGCCAGAAGGCCTCGCGCTCCGCCGGGCTCATCCGCTCTCTGCGCATAGACGAACATTCCCCGTTGAGATACCTTGGCTAAAAAGGATGCCATCATTTGCGAGAGCAGCAGTTTCACATGGGTGCGATCCCTACCTTAGCTTGCGAATATCCTGGTACTCGAGAAATCGATCGTTACGAATCTGCTCCCGCTCTTCGAATGTCGATGAGAAGGCATAGTGTTGCAGTAGGAGGGGCCACGCCTCTTTTCGAAGCCTTGGGTCCAGACCTCTGAAGAAGATTGCCTGCAGTCGGACAAACGCAAAGGAATCCACTGTAAAGACTACTGGCACTGTCACTGTATTCTGTCATGGAGGGCAGACACACGAAACAAGGTCTTTCCTGCCAAAAACATACTTGCCACAACAACTACAATCGACGACAGATTTTTCGGACTCTCTAGGGACCGCGAAAACGACCGAAAAATCGGGCAGTCCGGAAAATCAAATTTCATCGAAAAAATCACGAACTTATTACCACTATGCCGGAGAAAGCGGCCAATTGTATTGCACACATTCTAAAGCTCCTCATGACTATATTTCGCCGCGCGAAATACCGTATAAACGCGTATAAGGGCCGCACTTTTTTTTTTTCCAGATTCGAGGGCCAATTTTCGGGGTGCGGCCCATACACGCGATATGCGAAAAAAAAAAAATTTTAAGTAAAAACACACCAACCAGGGAATGAGCGACATTTATTCTACGTTCAATCGTCACTCGCGAAGTATTTAGACTCCTGAGCTGGTGCTGCGCTCTGGTGCATGCTCATGCCAAAAGAAGCCGCGCAGCATGTCCGCTGTCAACGCGTAGCCATTGTTCCGAAATTCCATCACATAGAGGAGCAGCTCTTCTTCCAGTTCAGGAAACTCGCACGGCTTGACTCGGAAAGCGCGCTTTTTGCAGCTTGTGTTTCTCTTTTGGTTGCACCATCATCGGACGCACTTCTCGGCCACGTCGAATTTCCCGTCCGCCGCACGCTTACCGACCGCGTTCGAGAGCTAACTCCCCAGCCGTGTAGCTTAAGGTGCTTGCCCATCGCGCTAAAACTGTGAAGCTCGGCGGCAGCACGCGAAAGCACGGCGCGAAAGCCACTATCACGGCGAACGCGCTAACACGCATGCTGACACGCCACGAAAGGCTGGAGCTGGCGATACTGATGTCGATGTGAACAGCGGAAAATCGCGACCGAGAAAAATGTTGATTATAATGATCACGGCGCCATCCATAGATGGCACTTGGAAGCTCCGGTGCGCGCGGGTGGCCTCCGCGAACGGCGCAGCGCCGGAGCAGATCGCGGCCGCGATAAGATCCGGCGTTCGATCGCGGAGGCCACGGCGTGCGCGTAGCCTCCGCGATCGTATTCGCGTTCCGTGTTCGGGACTAAAGACTCGGCACAGATGAGTTCCGTGAACTCAGACTACGGTTCAAGTTCGTGCGGCGGAAGACATTCAAGGACAGTACGAATTCGAAAACACGCGAGCGCAATGTTCCGACTCGCGCAGAATTTCAGCGTCGCAAGAGGCTCCCTTTAAGCTTGAATTTCGTTTTGTTTGATCAAGTTTTCGATATCTCCTGCAGTCTGAATTAATGAGGTTCCACTGTACACATTATATGGCGGCTTGGGTACTGGCAGCGAGTGCGAACGAGGTCCGAAAAATCGAGTGGTCAGTTGCGGTGCGTCCGAAATTTCAAGCGCTCTTACACATTGGCTCTATGGGCCATGTCGCGGTGCCGCAAAAAAGTCCGAATAATCAAGCATGTCCGAAAAATCAGGCGTCCGAATTTTCGGTCGTCGACGTGGGTGTGGCCAGTGTGGCCCAACATCAGTACGCAAGTTTCTGACCAGAATCATTACTGGTCGCATGTTTTGCACCCACGATACAAAGTGAGTGACATTTACTATGTTATGCATGCAACCATAGCCAGACAAAAGAAGGCCACTTTGTGTTGGCCCAAATTGAACAGTTTTAACATTGTGCTTTGGGAGACCAAACGGTGCACTAAAGATTTATTCAATAAAGAAACTGTCCCTCATCTGGTACACCATCATCACAGCAGCCTGAACCAATGCAGTGGCATCTAACCAACAACATAACACTTCTACACTTCTCTCATTGAATTTAACCACGCTGTCTGCCCATCACCACACTGAATCGTTAAAATTCTTACATTGTATCGTCAATTCCTCAGTAAGGCTCTCAGCTAACCACTACATTAACTTTGCTCCATTATCATCTACAAGAAGTCATCACGAGCTTAATTTGATACCGTATTTTGCGCATGCTAATTTGTTCAAATTCAGTTTTTTCCCCAGTTCGATAGAAGCCTGGAATTCTCTACCTGGGTCCATTCGTTCTTGTCCATTTCAAAACTTTGTAACTGCCGCTGAAGACGCATAATAGCTGTGTATTCTTACCCTGTCGTTAACAGTTCCTTTCTTGTTTGATATTTCGTTTGTGATTTTAGCTTTTTTTTAGTGCTCACTTTGTACATTTTGCTGCATTTTGTTACCTTGCATTTTGTGTTTTTCCCACTCCTGCCATAGTGCATATAATTGTGCTGCAGTATGTATAAATAAATAAATAAATAAATAACTCAGCAGGCTGAACGACGGAGCCACTGAGCAACTATGGTGGATGTTCCGAACAATATTCTCAGTTACTCTGCTTGTACGCTGTGGTCATCATATGGCCACCTTCTTTTCTCTTGTGTAGCTTCCAATCTAGCAATGAATGATGCTTGTCAGTAACATTGAAGAGCTCACAGAAAGTGTTTTGCAATACTGAATGCAAGGCTCACAAATAAGGTGCGAAGATGCTTCCTTTAAACCAGATGGACACGAACAGAAGGGTCCTTATTAAGACTGAAGGGGACACAATGTCTATATGCAAAGTTCAAAGAAGAATGCCAGCTGTGAGAACCAAAAGCGATCCGCATTCAGAAACTTTTAGTGTTTCATAAATGGCAAAGGCAAGAGAGAAGCACTGGCTACCTTGCGCAGCTGGAAATCATCGTCGATGCTCCCGTCGTCGTTCATATACTGCCGCCAGACCTCTTCGTCGACCGGTGTGGTGTACAGGCCTTCCTCTGGGTGGCACTCCTCGGCCGACACCTGGGGCTTGGACACCGAGAAGTGGTCGTACGGACAGTGCTCGTTCTGCAAAGAGACAATCACGGATGGCACGGTGGTGAACGGAAACGGGACAGGCTGCAGATGAAAGTAACATCTTCCAGAGATACTTTCAGAGGCAGTTGAATAGCCTTATGTGAATATTCGATAATTTCGAATATCCGTGTCGGATAGTAAAGCATTCGATATTCAATTCAATCCGAACGTTTGGTATTAAAAATCTCAAAGTATTTGTCTCAAGCAAATAACATTTCTGGAACGCGTGCTTCGTGCAGTTCTGGTTCAGCATACTTCTTGTGGGATGCCATCGCAGAGCTCGCAAGCATGCACACAAGCAGTCCGCTTGCCTTCCACTCATACGGAAGCGGCAAGCCAAACTGTCAACACTGCTGTAGTTTCCAACTCCAGCGCTAGGCTACGACGCATGCTCATATGGGAAAACAACCCCCTAATGCAAGTGAGCCAGTTATATATACTACATAATTCAAATTGTCATTTGCAGGGCTAATTTGCATCCATTTCGTTTCTTAAGTTCCATGCATCATGGCAAGAATGAGCACCGACGTGAAGCTTGTAATATCCACAGTTCAGACGAGCCTACTTCAGACCCTGCAAATAGGTCAACTCTTTTTATTTCAGATGACCATTTTTGCAAAAGGTCAACAGAGCTTCAATATTCTATGTGCCAACCTAGCTTCGATCAGTGTGACAAAGCTTAATGCATCTGTTGTTTTGTTGTCTTTTTTTTTCATGTAATGGCCTAATGTGCTGGAAGAATATATGGATTTGAAAATGCCTATTGTGCCATTCAACCTGGCCCAGAACTTCACCCTGTTGAACCTCTTCTGTGCGCCAAAAATATTTTAAATATTCACTTTGAATCTGCTTCAAACTGAAAAACTACTACATATTATTTGTGCAAGCTTAAATTCGAGAAAACAACTTATACTATTTGTGCAAGCCTAAGTTCAGGAATACAATTTTCAGTACATCTAGTCACTCATGGTCGGTGACAGCATGACATGCTTTGCAGGAGCAGCATAGTACATTCTGGGACTTGTCATAGATGTTTTCAGGATGTGTCATAGATGTTTTCAGGATGTGCCGTAGATATTGCTAGGATGTGTCATATATGCTATAATGATTTTGAAACTGATTTCATTTCATTCGCATTTATATTACACGCCCTTTGTCGCTAGCTAAATCAGTGCCAAGCCCCTTGTTCACTTCTCGTTACCGGCTTAAACCCAGTAATAGCAAGGACCCCAGATTGCTTCAGCCAATGACAAAGGGCGGTAAATACAAAAATGAATGAAATGGAATCAGTTTTAGAATTTATGTTATAATGGTCGTGATCTCGGCCAGGTTGTATGTGGCGTCCACCCACGCTTTCCCCCAGAATGAACGGAAGACTTGCCCACCTTGGTCTTCTTGCCCCGCGTGAGGAAGTCGAAGTCCCCGAGAACGGGTGCCAGCCTCTCCAGGCCCCCGTGGTGGAAGTGGAAGATCTTGTACTGGCTCTCCCGGCTGGCAATCACCAGCTGGCCACACGTGCACTCCCGGTTGCTGAACAGCAGCCGCAGGGAGCGCATCTGGCCTGTGCGCGGGCGAGCCAATCGCGAAGCGTTGGTTGCATCGACAAACCTCACTGCTGAGTGATGTCATAGTGTGTACTGACGTGTGACATTCAACAATTCAATGAGAAATTTTGTCGCGAAAGCAACACTCCGACAGCCAGAGCAAGACCTTGGGTGGCCGCCGTAGCTACGCTGACCTTGTGGTAATTGGTCGAAATGATTGTGACGTCACAGTGCACGAATTTCAAACGAGGCCAATTGTACTTTGGCTAGTAACCATGCAACCAATTAAGGAGGGACACTACCCAAAACAGTGAACTTTTGAACCACTTGCTAGATATCATTGAAACTTGCGGGGCTAGTTTGAATTACTGCTGGGACCACCTCTGCCAAATTTAATTATTCTAGAATAAGTATGAAGCAGGTTATGCAACCTTTGTGCCAAGGATGACTATGCTTACTGAGGAAAACTATTGTTTGAAATATAAGTGTAATTTTTCCAATTTTTTTGTGTTATGTGGCATTGGAAATATCCGAAGCACACATCTGCGGAATTATTTTGCTTAGTTCTCCTATATTTTGAAACAGTGATACCACATAAAGAACGACAATAATTTTCATTTTGCATCAATTTTTTTAAACTCATTTTTTAGTGTGAAGAAAGGGAAAAAAAAAGACAAACTGAGCACACAGTTGTGTTCCTCATAAAATTTCGCTCCAGAAAACCTGCTACAGTACCAATATTATCAAGTAATATTGAAATGATAGTTTTTCTAAGCTGACAGTTGACTGAAGAAACAGGAGATGAGAAGAATAGATTCACAAGATTGCAAATCATCCAATTTTATTTTAAGCACTACAATGTTCAAGACAAGCCCCCAGCTGAATAATAAAATTTGGCAGAGGTGGTCCCAGCAGTGATACTATTCGCAAGTTTCAATGAAATGAGCAAGCGGTTCAAAGTTCACTGTTTAGGGTAGTGTCCCAGGGATCCTATAGTGATGCTCCAAGTAAGTGGGACTGAGTCTAGTTAATTGCTTAATTAACCAATTAGCCTAATTAACCTTTCTAGTCAGACCAGATAAATAAATAAAACCAGGTAGGAAATTGGTCAAGTTGGGGAATCCAACCAGGGTCTCCAAACCACTCTGCCATGCCAGCTCCATCCTTTGGAATGAACAAACCCCTAGTGAATACAGTGTCTTCGTTCACTCCCATCTTTCTCCCTTCCCATTACAGCAAGGTTCAGGTCTCCACTGAGATATGCAACAGAGGTACATTTCCTTTCCTCAAAAACCAATTTACCAAGATGGCATTCTGTGGACTCCCTGGCAGCATTGCAAGATGCTGTTGCCTTCCACTCTTACAGGCGAAGCTTAACATTTTAACCACATATCAGTGACACAAGCGGCAACACCGCGCTTAAGGCTTTCGCCTCACCGTGCTTTAGGTCAACAAAGTGACCTCGTTTTTCTATATACAAAACTGCAAACCTGAGCCTTTGTTCATTTTTAAGGCGGAAGCCTTTAATGCCTCATCGTTGTAAGCAGGAGTTGTCGACAGAAATGTCATGCTTTTCAATTGGTTGAAACAGTCGTCACGTCACAGTGTGCGAATTTCAAAGGCCAATTGTACTTTGGCTAGTAACCATGCAACCAATTAAAGGGATCGTATAGTGATGCTCCAAGTAAGTGGGAATGAGTCTAGTTAATTGCTTAATTAACCAATTAGCCTAATTAACCTTTCTAGTCAGACCAGATAAATAAATAAAACCCGGTAGGAAATTGGTCGAGTTGGCGAAATCGAACCAGGGTCTCCAGAGGGCGAGACGAGCAAGCTACCACTCCCCCATGCCAGCTGGATGGTTTGAAATGAACAAAGGGGTCTAGTGAATACCGTGTCTTTGTTCACTCCCATCTTCCTCCCTTCTCATTACAGCAAGGTTCAGGTGTCCACCCACATGTGCAGACACATTTCCTTTCCTCAAAAAGCAAATTACCACCGAGATGGCGTTCTGTGGACTGCCTGGCAGCATTGCAAGACGCTGTCCTGTTCCACTCTTAGAGGCGAAGCTTAACATCTTAACAACGCGTCAGTGACACAAGCAGCAACACCGCCCTTAAGGCTTTCGCCTCACCACACTTTAGGTCAACAAAGTGCCCCCGCTTTTCTATAGACAAAACTGCAAACCTGAGCCTTTGTTCATTTATTTACTCGTTTTATTTTATTTCAGAACACTAATCAGTGACTAGCAGTGGCTCAGGCAAGAGTGGACAACACTCCCCAGCAGACACCTTAGCCCAGGGGCAAAACCTCAGTACCCTTTTCCCAAGCAGCACAGAAATCGGGCCAATATTGGTAGATAATGGTTTCACTCATTATCCTACCAGTACTCACCTATGGGGCAGAAATGTGGAGGCTAACAAAGAGGGTTCAGCTTAAGTTGAGAACAATGCAGCGAGCTATGGAGAGGAAAATGATAGGTGTAACGTTGAGAGATCGGAAGCGGGCGGAGTGGGTGAGCGAAAAAACGCGGGTTAATGACATTCTAGTTGAAATCAAGAGGAAGAAGTGGGCTTGGGCAGGGCATGTAATGCGAAGGCAAGATCACCGCTGGTCCTTAAGGGTAACGGAGTGGATTCCAAGAGAAGGCAAACGTAGCAGGGGGAGGCAGAAGGTTAGGTGGGCGGATGAGATAAAGAACTTTGCGGGAATACAGTGGCCGCAACTGGCGAAGGACGGGGTTAATTGGAGAGACACGGGAGAGGCCTTTGCCCTGCAGTGGGTGTAGTCAGGCTGATGATGATGATGAATGGTTTCACTCTGGTAAGTTATGAGATCGGCTTTTGCCAATATATTTCCCATATTGGGCCAATCAGCTGTGCTGATGGGGTTCTCCCTGTTGCCGTACTGACCGAGGTCAACGGAGAACAGTCCGCAGGGGTTCTCCTTGGACATGGACAACCGTGAGGGGCTCCGCCCACTGAGGGAACCGCTTTCGGGGAAGCTCAGGTTTCGGGCATGCGCCAGCTGCTCAGGTGTGCCTTCTTCCAGTAAGAAGCGCGAGCCAGATCGTAGCCGCCCCAGAAGCCGACTTGAGCCATCCTCCCCTGCACGACGAATGCGTGACACCTGCTTAAAATCCAGCCGTCAAAAACGGAAGAATTCGTATGTCGTGCTGCACACTGCGAGAACACAGTGATAGGTGTAGCAGTGTGCTATATACAGTGGAACCTCGATTATACGACGTTCAGGAGACCGCGCGAAACCGTCGTATAATCCAGGTGTCGTATAATCGAAAATCATGCATGATATTTTTTAATTCATCGTCATCTTTTTTTCTTTTTTTTTTCGGAACACAAATGCAGCACATTTTGCCGGCAGAGGGCCAGTCTTCAACAAACAAGATAAAATGGCCGTTGAGGCTGCCGTGAGCAGCGGGGCAGCGGCTCGCGCAGTTTTCTTGCTAGGTGGAAAGATTAAGGCGCACCGGTTATCGACTGGCTAAAGTGTGCCTACCGTATTTACTCGATTCTAAGCGCCCCCTTTTTTTCACGATCGCGATGCCCAAAGTGGGAGGGGGTGCTTAGATTCGAAAAATCTAAGCACCCCCTCCAAAAATAGGGGGGGTGCTTAGAATTGCGAAAATACGGTACATCCCGGCCTGCGTTTGCTGACGACCTTTTTTGACGGACGGTACGAGCCAGACGTCGTACGAAGCGGGGTCCTTCTAAAATTTGCGTCGTATAACCGAGGTTTTTAATGCATTGTCTCTATGGAGGTTTTGCCGGGACCGCATAGATTCGTCGTAAAATGCGGGTCGTCGCATGACCGGGGGACGTATAATCGAGGTTCCACTGTAACATCCTCCCCCACTCCGTATCACAAAGCACTGTCAGTACAGTGCCCTCTTGTGCTGTGCTAGGTCTCAAGATGGATATATGAGGATATACGAGAGCACCAAAGGTGCATACTTAATCATCAGAAAAGGTGAGAATTTCTTTAGCACACTCCCGGCTTTCTCCCTACAAAAGACTAAAGATTTGATAATTCCCCCCTCCCCCCCAACCTTTAGATAATAATCAGCCCCTGAAGGGGATGTCATACAACAGCTCGAGATGGATTCACATCGTAAGTTGCAATGAAAGCAGCAACATTCATCCTACTCTTATGACACCAGCGTTTCGTCCTTAAAAACAGCATCCGGTTTATCACCTTTATCGCTCCGCTGTCGCACTGCCAGCATGTCTTTATTTCACAAATTCTTCAACAGCCCTACGCACATCGCACCTGATATTCTTCCCCCAGCACGCATATCTAACTGCACCAGCCATCACCTACAGGTTGCCCGTCCACGCTCACCTACCGTCACTTTTTCTAATTCCTTCTTTCCTAGAACGCCGCAGACTAGAACGGCCTTCCAAACAACGTTGCCATCATCACTTGCCCAAGTCTTTTTCTCTGATAATGTAGAAACTTTCCTGTTATTGTGAATTTGTACTTTTATTCTTGCCACCCCTTATGTAACACCCGTATTAAGGGGCCTTTAAGGTAATAAAATGAAATGAAATGAAACATCCAATATTGGATAGACCAGCAAGGCAGAAGTTCATACCAGGCAAAGGACTCTGTTGGCCGGAGTCCGGACCCTCGGAGGAGCCCGACGAAGGGAGTCCGCTGCTACGGCCGGACTCACAGGTGGCCAGGTCGGCACTGGAGCAGCCACTGTGCCGGCTCACCATGATGGCAGGGCCGGAAGCAATGCCGGAGTCCGTCATGCTCCGAAGCGACTCTGGCTGCAGCTTGGCTTGGCTGCCTGATGGCAGCTGCACACGTGACAAGGGGCAAGCAGTCAACGAATCAACACTGTTGACGTTTCATCCACCAGTTGCACGCTGAAAACCCACCGGTTTTACAACTCTATACAACTGAAGAAATAAGGATGCCGAGCGAAACACAGGTTTCACTTGATTATATAATGTGATTTAATGTAACATAGGTCACATTAAACTATATTAACTATATGTTCATTGGGGATAACTGGAGGGCATAAGAGAGACCTTCGTCATGCAGTGGGCATAACCCAGTCGCGAATGATGATAATAATAAACATGGGCTAATACAGAGCGTTATGTTAATTTGAACTCACTAAATTCACACAATTCATTTATTTGAATTGACACACTTTGGTACTGCCAATATTGGCCAATATCAATCAAAAAGGCTCCTGTCTATCCAAGCTCCACATAATTAAAAGAAATTTTTAGCCCCCTCTGAGTTCAAATCATGGAGGGCAGACTGTATAACACACGTGACACATATGTTTCAATTAAAAATGTTAGGTGGAATAGAGCAAGACGATTGAAAGAAAGTAAAAATGAGATGAAAGACAGAAAACAAGTCCAGAGAAAAATTAATTACTGCCAGAGGCAGCCAACGCAAAACAGTAAATTTATGAAATTTTCAGCTCAACGCAGGTGTGTGACACTTATGGGCTGTTTGGTTTACTGGTTTATTGGGGTTTAACGTCCCAAAGCGACTCGGGCTATGAGGGATGCCGTAGTGAAGGGCTCCGGAAATTTCGACCGCCGGGGGTTCTTCAACGTGCACTGACATCGCAAAGTACATGGACCTTTAGAATTTCACCTCCATCGAAATTCAGCCACCGCGGCCGGAATCGAACCCGCGTCTTTTGGGTCAGCAGCCAAGCACCATAACCACTGAGCTAACGCGGCGGGCTTATGGCACGTAACCATACATTAGAAAAGGCACCTTTCAAGGCTCTATTCTATGCTATGCTGTGTCGTATCGGTAACCGTAGGTTATCGTGCAAAAAGGCAATGCCAAATACCAAAGTGCTATGGATGTTACAGAATGCAATAGTGGAACACCGATTCAAACTTCTACCCAATGTCATATTGAAAAAAAAAAAACACCTTAAGCCAAGCATACTGACAGGAACAGCAGTGTGATCATCATCAGCCTGACTACACCCACTGCAGGGCAAAGGCCTCTCCCATGTCTCTCCAATTAACCCTGTCCTTCGCCAGTTGCGGCCACTGTATCCCTGCAAACTTCTTTATCTCATCCGCCCACCTAACTTTCTGCCGTCCCCTGCTACGTTTGCCTTCTCTTGGAATCCACTCCGTTACCCTTAAGGACCAGCGGTTATCCTGCCTTCGCATTACATGCCCTGCCCAAGCCCATTTCTTCCTCTTGATTTCAACTAGGATGTCATTAACCTGCGTTTGTTCTCTCACCCACTCTGCCCTCTTCCGATCTCTTAACGTTACACCTATCACTTTCCTTTCCATAGCACGCTGCGTTGTTCTTAACCCCTTAACCGTTTTGGACGAGCTACGGTCGTCCTTGCCAAGCCGTCCCCAAACCGTTTTGGACGACTGTAGCTCGTCCTCGCTGAATAGGTTCTTCCCTTCAGCGTTTCGGACGATCAGCGCTCGTGTGTGGCTTAGATGGCATTTTGCTCGACAGATGGCAGCACTGACCTGATAATTTAGTTTTCTTCTACCGCATAAACGTATTTTTCGTATGGCAACCTGGGTTTTAAAAATGGCGTCCGGCGGAGGCGATGCGTGTTTTGTTGAGCCGTCTTCTCGAAAAAGACGCTTTTCTTCCTCGTCACCTTCTTCAAACGATGGTGATTCAGACACCGAAGTGTACATTGTTTCAGGGAGCGAGGACGATAGTGATGACGTTGTGCTGATCAGCTCTTCCGATGAAGAAGAGGACAGCTCTGATGCAACATCGCGAGCGCACGTCAGTGGATGTAGATCGACGTCAGCAACATCCCTACGCGACCCCCTCGGTTTCCTTTTTTCGCGGCTCCCGGTTAGACCACTATAAGTTCCCCTGATGACTTGCTTGAATATATTTATCACTTATTACCTGCAGGAAGTTGGTTTTCTGTATTGCGAGAAATAATAAACTTCAATATGCTAATTTGACTTCATGTTTGCTTCAAATATTTTTTTAAAGATCGAATGCATGGTTTTTATTGCAATATTAATCGAAATCAGGAATAAAAAAAATAAACAGTTTTGTTAAGAAATTCGTTGACATAACAAAACGGTGAAGGGGTTAACTTAAGCTGAACCCTCTTTGTTAGCCTCCACGTTTCTGCCCCATAGGTGAGTACTGGTAGGATACCGCTGTTGTATACTTTTCTCTTCAGGGATATTGTAAGCTACCATTCATGATCTGAGAGAACCTGCCATATGTGCTCCACCCCATTCTTATTCTTCTAGTTATTTCCCTCTCATGATCCGGATCTGCGGTCACTACCTGCCCTAAGCAGACATATTCTCTTACTACTTCCAGCACCTCGCTACCAATGGCGAACTGCTGTTCCCTTGCTAGGCAGTGTGATAACAGCAGGTATTGACATTACACTTCACCTTGCGCTGTTTCCCACCATTTTCACCTCACCAAGTTCTTGACCAAGCAGCAATTGAGCACCTTTTCATAACCTACAACTTCTGAGCACGCATGAACGTGCCAATGAATGCAGCCTCTCAGTCCCCCCTCTCCCTTTCTTTGAAGCTTCTCAAGACCACTTTAGATTTACTGTACCTAAGCTACTACCACTCATTTCTAATTGCTACGCTTTCCGAAAAGTGCGAGGAAAGAGCTGCTACAGCGTGGGTGCAACCAAGAGAAAATAAAAACAAGCCATTAAAGAGACACTGAGGAGAAATTGAAGTTCGCTTGTATCGACAGAATACCAGCTCCTGATTACAAAAACGCCACTCATACTGACAACAAAGCTCTCGTAACGTAGAAAACAGCAAGAACCAAAATACAGGTATCGCCGCCACAGGCCAAACTCGAAAGTACAAGCGTGATGACGTCATAGGACAAAGCAGTGTTGCTAGAGCAACTCTAGGACCCGAGAAGTCACAAATCACTGAGGCGCAGCCAATGCATGCGCAAATCTTTTTGACGTCGCCCGATGGCGCCACGTGCCCGGCAGCTATGCGCGCGCCTGAAGCATCGGGACCAATCAGCGCCAGCTCACCAGCGTTAGGCGGGCTCCCGGTATTCCGGTAGCGGTAACAAGGTACACTGTATGCTAAAGGTGTCTATTTGCGAGAACTTCGTTGACGACTTCGAGAACGAGATCCATCGTAACGCTGGCAAAACGACAGTGCAAATCTAAGCGAAGCGACTGTAGCAACGGCCTCTAATAGCCAATAGATGCCTTCAACGTGCGGCCGGCGGTAGCTTTCTTTTCGGCTGCTGCTAGGCCGCACTGCTGGCCGCCAGAAATCACGGAGTCTGCGTTACGTCATGTTCACGTCATTGTCACGTCACTTAGTCCTGTGTCGTCATAGGAGAATCCCAAGTTTGAATCAGAGCGGCGGGAAAAACTTTGTCAACTGCGAATCCAAATTTCTTAGAAAGAAATGCATCTTTCGCTGCCGGCCAAGTGGCAACAAACCCATGACATGCCGAACTATTGGATTTTCCTATAAAAAAAATATAAATAGTGGTCTCCTCACTGTCCCTTTAAGTTAGGAAAGAGAGAGTGAAATTGTGGAGTATACTGCCACAAAATGGCCATAAAACCTCAATAAACCTTAGAAAAATATTATCATCCAAACAAAAATCATTTATGATGGTAATCGTTAAGCCTACTGCACATCAACAGCTCCCTTCAGTCACTTTCATTTCCTGAGCCTTGCTCCAGAGATAACCACTCTATCCCCGCTAATTCCCCAGCCTCATCACTAAAGCAGATTTTATGCCACTACTAGATGTCTTTACCATGACTTGGGTTGGTTCTTTTCATTAACGATACAGCACTGCCAGTTATCGGTTCTCCGCATCACGCAAACTGCCCAAAGCTTACCTGAGGTATTAACAACGCACATATTCAGCACATGCTGCCCTCTGTCTCCCACATGCCAGGAGGCAAAAAGAAACAGAAATCAGAAAAAAAGTAGTCAGCAAATCCAAAAATGTAAACAAATCTAAAATTTCAGCAAATCTAAACAAGACTAAACAAATAAAAAAGAAGGTCAGGCTCGGAAAGAAGTTCACCTCTTCGACACTGCCGTTCCACTCCGAATGCCATGGCTGGCCGTAGAACGTGTCGCCTCCACCCCTGACATCCCCCGCGTCCTTCCAAGGCGCATCAGACATGGCCGCCCTGTCTCTTTCGATTCCGGCTGGCACGTCCCCGTTCTCGGCGGGTGAGCCAACTTCCTCCTTTGCGTTCACAGTGGCACGGTCGGCAGAACTCTCAGCTCCTGCCAACAAGGACGTATAAGACAATATGAGTGCTATCACTGCAGTTCCAGCCAAACAACAGCGACAAACTTTTGGTTTGGTTTGGTTTATGGGGTTTAACGTCCCAAAGCGACTCAGGTTATGAGAGACGCCGTAGTGGAGGGCTCCGGAAATTTCGACCACCTGGGGTTCTTTAACGTGCACTGACATCGCACAGTACACGGGTCTCTGGAATTTCTCCTCCAAAGAAATTCCAGCCGCCGCGGCCGGGATCGAACCCGCGTCTTTCGGGTCAGCAGCCGAGCACCATAACCGCTGAGCCACCGCGGCGGCTCAAGACAACAGAGTGCATCAGCAAAAGTTTGTGGTGTTAAACTTTCCATGGTGTGGTGGTCACATTTCTCCAATAAAAGTGAAGGTGCACGATTGAGGAACCAAATGGTTGCCTAAGTTCATGTCGGGAGGTGAAAGGCAGAACGCGCCCGTGTGCTGTGTGATGTCAGTGCACTGACTGCACACATGATGTTAAAGTTCCCCAGGTGGTCAAAACAATTCCCTGAGACCTCCACTACAGTACCTCTTCCTCTCCCTTTCCTCTTTCACTCCCACTTACTTCCCTTCCCTCACAATGCAGTTCAGGTGTCTATCCACCAGTTGAGGTGTCCACTGGTTGAGGTGTCCATTGAAGTGTCCACCACTTGAGGTGTCCACCCAGAAGTGAGACTGTTATTGCATCTTTCCTTTAGTCACAACCAATTATTGTTGTTGTTATTATATTATTAAAGTCCCATGGGCAGTAATTTACAGACTAAAAGGGGTCTGCCACAGTTAATTTCCAAAATATTTGAAGATACAGTGATCCAGTGATGACTTCATTTGCTGAATAGCAAATGTACTATTATTTGTTGAAGTAGCGAATGTGCCTGAAATCTGCTTGAGAACTGAAATTAAGTGACACAGGCTTCACATCATTTCTTTCTAAGCAGGACGACCAAGGTGAAGATTTCGATGTCTTAACTGTCTGGGCTGGAATGGGAGAAGTGACCCCAGCACTCTCTTTTCTCTTCCACTGCAGTCGTTATGGAGATCTTTTATCGAACAAGCATCATCAAGTATCAAGTATCATCGCAAGTATTAGTGCAAGCATACAGCACTTGCACAGCTCCACCAATGCATTCAACAAATCGTTTCTTCCTTGTGTGATTGAATTTTGGAATAACCTGCATGAAAACATTGTCGTTGAGATTAATCCTTCCAACTTGAGACAGCTACTCATAGACTATTTCCAAGAAAAATAAAACTTTCCCTCTATGAGCTGCGATGCACTGCAAAATGATCACTTTATTGGACACGTTTTATTACTGTGGTGTGTATTTTCTGTATGTTTCTTTTTCACATTGTTTCTGATTGACTACATTAATGTGTTTACTATTTTGCTTCTTTTTCGCATTGTCTCTGATTGACTTGATAATTTATTTACTGTTTTGCTTTGCGTAGTTTTCCTTCTTTTTTTCTCTCTCCTTTTTTTTGCTTTTATGTATGACCGTCGGACACTTGTAACCCCCTCCCCCCTTATGTAATGTCCCCATGGGACCCTTAAGGGTTAATAAATTATTATGATGATGATGATGAAACATTACTTGATGCTGAGTTACAACCACCACCCTCAACTTTATAAGGTAAATCACTGCAACATGCCAGGCATGTACTCAAAAAATAAACTTGCATATTCCTTTCATGCGTCTTGGGATTCCCACAGAATTCTGCACGTCCTTAATTCTGCATTCATGAAATTTTGCAGGTTTTCTTTATTTTGCATCCGCAGGATTCGGAATCTTCCACCGTGGTCCAGTTAGGTTAGGTTAAGTTAGGTGTCCTAACTCTAGCTCACCTTTGCTGCTGCCTGCATCCACCTGGTTTAGCCCGGGTCCAGTTAGGTTAGGTTAAGTTAGGTGTCCTAACTCTAGCTCACCTTTACTACTGCCTGCATCCATCTGGTTTAGCCCGCTTATCATGGACTCCAGAGCCGCCGTCACTTCCTCCGGTCCGATGGCCGAGAAGGACGATCCATTGCAGTCCACACCCGAAGCACTGTCCTCACAGCTGGGCAGCTTGGACAAGACAGCACTCGCAGTACCAGAACAGCAGAGGTCACCGTTGCTGGGGTCGAGCGGCAGTCCCGGCGGGGAGCCCGCGGTCGAGGCCGTCATCTCGGCCTGGTCACTGGCCGTCCACGAATCCAGGCTGCCCTGTTCTTCCTGGGGACTCCCCATGTCCGAGACAGCCGAGCTGACGCTCTGCTGGTCGCAGCTCCTGTAATGCCAAGCGTGCTGGTGGTGGTGAAAGAAAGACGGCGTCTGGCGTTCAGAGCATCCGATGTGATCGAATGTAGCCAGGGGCCTCGTCAGATATCTCCTTCGTCGTCCTAGTGTCATTACATGCATACGTAGCTTACTTTGTGTTGGTTTTTGTTACTGCCGAGGCGTGACGTTACAATACAATATAATGGCCGGAGTTTACTTTTCAGACCTTTTGTGATAAGCCGTACAGTGCTGACTCGAGCTAGGCATGTGAACTAAATGCATACAACTGCTTTTATGATGGACTACTCTGCATTTTATATATACACCTGCCCTTGAGAATGGTGACACTTGATAAACAAGCAGAGAAAAACAAACATGGTGTCTCTGAACAACACAGGTATATATATAAAATGCAGAGTAGTCTATCATAAAACCGCTTTTATGATGGACTACTCTGCATTTTATATATACACCTGAGTTGCTCGGAAACACTATGTTTTTCTCTGCTTGTTTATCAAGTGTCATTGTCTTCAAGGGACTCCGACAAGACGAATCGTTTGCATAATGGCTTTTTCTCATAGACACAATTCAAAATTAGCACAATTAAGACCCTGAAAGCAGGAACCCAGGAACTTTTATTGTAGTGCGTAAAGAGGGGGTTCAAGGTAAGTTTTTTTATTTCATATTTATTCATAGTTATATATTTAAATATTCAGTGAAAACTATTTAATTTTGCTTTCCTGTACTGTTCAAAGTTGTATTTGTTTAATGCACATAAATGTCATACTGTCATGGCCAGTTTTATAAACATTCATACACGAGAAGTGATGACTACATTAAAAAAGTTTGTAACAGTCTGTTTCAATTCTACTAATCATGCCCACGCATAGGGGTCAGCCAATCAATGACTTCTGTTAGGGCATGACTGGTTAAGGTTAAAAAAACCTTTAAGACTGACTGCACGAAATTAAGCCAACTACCTCAGCCACACTATGCTTTACATTATTAACACAAGCAGTTGGAGTCTGGGGAGGGACACAGCCACCTCTGCAGAGTTATTATTTTGGGGGGAGGGGGTGGTGATAACACAGTGACAACAACACCGTGTCTCTGTGGCAAATCCGACAGTAAAAGATAGCACACATACTAATAAAACATGGAATATGTTATCGCATGCCATGCTAGGCGATAAACACGTGTGCACTGTTCTTTTTTCTTACAATATTTCCACTGCCGAAATCACAATTCTGATAGATATCCCCACACAGTACGGCATACATTCGGAGCAGGTGACTGAAAGGTGCTCATCAAACTGCGCTAAAGTTGAATGTAACGTTCACCCAGATATCAGCACTCACAGGTAGCACGTGGAGCCATCATCTGTTGCTGGCTGGATTTCCGAATCGTTGGAGCTGAGCCGGAACCGGTGATGGACCGTGGGGCTGGGGCAGACACTGGTGCAGACGCTGGGGCTGCGGCAGGGTGAGCTGCACGGAGTGCGGTTCTCGAGGCTGCGAGGGTTTCTCTTGAGCGACGCATTGGGAATCCAGCTCAGGCGCAGGCTAAGGCCAAGAACCTGCAGGCACACACCACAGCACTTTCGAAACACAATTCATTCATTTGTATTCACTTTCTGATGAGTTTCAGATGTACTGCTTTCACAGCGGGACATCATTCTGTACATTCATGCAGGCTCAACATGCACAATAAATGTAATGAAACAGTGTACAAAGCAGTAACTCCCTGAACTGGACGTGAAGTAAACAAATAGGGTAGTGAGATGGGTACTGGGATGGGGTCACTAGTACTGGACAAATGGAAGAGGCCTCCGTCCTGCCATGGAGGTAAGTTAATAATGATGGATAGATATTGCGAGTGACACAAAGTTTAGCGAACACACCTCATCGTGGTGAACCTTAATAGCTGTCCTTTGTCTTTTGTATCTTCCGCTTTCATCATTTGTGCAACAAAGCTCCCTTTTACTTTTGGATGGGTACTGATGGCGTACTGGATGGGGTAATGGGATGGGGTACTTGGAAGGGTCCTGGCATGGGTATGGGATGGGTACTGGGATGGGTATGGGACGGGTACTGGGATGGGCACTGGCACGGGTATGGGATGGGTACTGGCACAGGTATGGGAAGGGTACTGGGATTGGGATGGGTACGGGATGGGTACTGGCATGGGTACGGGGATGGGCACTGGGATGGGGTACTGGGATGGGCACTGGAATGGGTATGGGACGGGTACTGGCACGGGTACTGGCACAGGTATGGGATGGGTACTGGGATGGGTACGGGATGGGTATGGGAAGGGTACTGGTATGGGTATGGGACAGGTACTGGGATGGGTATGGGACGGGTATGAGATAGGTACTGGCACGGGTACGGGGATGGGTACTAAGATGGGGTACTGGGATGGGGTCACTAGTACTGGACAAATGGAAGAGGCCTCTGTCCTGCCATGGAGGTAAGTTAATAATGATGGATAGATACTGAGAGTGACACAAAGTTTAGCGAACACACCTCATCGTGGTGAACCTTAATGGTGAGATAACCAGGGTGGTGGGTCACGCCGTTCTTGGAGGACACCGGTGGGTGGACGCACACGTTATTCTTGCAGAAGACCACCTCTCCATCAGCGGCAGGTGGTTTTAGTTGCTGTGGCGTAGTCGGGCTCGACCGGAACAGGTCGGATGCGCGGCGGATGAGGCTGTGCAGTGCAGCCATTCTTTCTACTGCAGGATGTGGCCCAAAGGCGCGTTCCAGGCTAGTCTGAGTTCACACCTGTCCAAGAAATTATGGCTGCTTGTTAGGCATACAGTTCATTCAGCGGTAAAGCACAGCTTTTGATAATGCCTCCTCAAGTTGGCTAAATGAAAGCGGCACGATAAAAAAGGAACAGCATGAACTCATGTTTCAATTTTCAGCCACCTGAAAATTATTATATTCTTTGGCCATTCTTACATTTGTAGGGTCTGCTCGCGGGCAGGTCAAATCTCGCGCCGCTCACCGCGGGTAGCCTCGGACCCCTTCTTCCCGAGTGGTGGGGCGGGGGGAGCGAGGCTGGGAGAAAGCCTTTATAAGGCGCGACCGGGAAGGCCCGCGCTCTCTCGCTCTTGGACCAGCCCTGCCAAAGGACCACCTGACCCAGCTGCCACGACGACGACCGGCCCCCCTGATGTGAGAATAAACCCTTTGTACAAAGTCCTGCCTCGAGTGACTGCCTGTGCGTCCCCGCGCAGAGGAATTGCCCACAAATAATGGCGCCCAGCGTGCGGCTTTAATTAACACCTTGTGGACGATTTCTCTGCCGATTTTGGGATGTGCAGCCAGACTCGTGGCAGGCCCTCTTTGTTCAGGGCCACGCCGGACCGATAGGGTTAAGGAACAGAGTGACGCATTTGTTGCCTTGGCTCGCGCGATAGCGAATACCGCTAGTCTGCGCCTCCCCGACCTGAACAAGCAGTTTGTCTTGCAGACAGACGCTAGTGACTACGGTGTTGGAGCCGTTTTGTTACAGGAACACGAGGGCAAACTGCGCCCTGTCGCGTTCGCTAGTCGCACGCTCACATCGGCGGAGCGGAATTACTCCGTGACCGAAAAGGAATGCCTGGCGATCATGTTCGCATTGTCGAAGTTCGACATGTACCTAGACGGAGCGGTCTTCACCGTGCAGACAGATCATCAGGCATTGTCTTGGTTAAAGAGGCTCAAGAACCCCGCAGGCAGACTCGCGAGATGGGCGCTGACGTTGCAACGTTACGCGTACGCCATCGAGTACCGCCGGGGCAGCTTGAACAAGGTGGCCGATGCTTTATCGCGCGCACCGTGGAATGTTGGCGGAAGCGCTTCAGAGGCGCAGCCCAGCTTTGAAAAAAGCGGCGTCACCGCTGTTGGAGAGGAGGAGAGGGCGGACGGGAGTGTCGCGCCCTGTTTGGAGAGAGAGGAGACGGACAAAGGTCCCGCACGGTGCTGTGACGGAAGGGAAACACAGCAGCTCGTGGCGGCGACTGCTCGCCTCCCTAGGAGCGAGGCAGAAAGAAATCTGTCTTGGGGAGTAGCGGTCAGTAGAGAAGAGCTGATCGAGGCCCAGAAAGCAGACGGTCTTTGCCAGCGGGTGCTGAAGGAGCTTGCGAGCAGCGCAGCTTGCACCGGGAACGCTGAGGGCAAGTACGACGCGTATCTGCTGGGCGATGATGGCTTGCTGCTCCGCTACATCCCCCAACTTGACGAGGAAGAGGCGATAGCATCCCCTTTCCGAGTCGTGGTCCCGAGAAGGTTGCGGAAGCGGTTCCTGCAGTACTTCCATGACTCAGCGCTGGCAGGCCATGGCAGCGGCAGTAAGACTTACGACAAGTTATGCCGTGTCGCGACCTGGCCAGGCATGAGAAAGGATGTGCTGGGATACGCCCGTACCTGCCCGGTATGCCAGGTAGCCAAGCCTCGGGCGGGCAAGCCCGCTGGCATGATGAAGGCGGTAGTTAGCAACTACCCGTGGCAAGTGGTCGCGTGCGATATCATGGGACCCCTCCCTCGGTCCGCGCGCGGAAACCAATTCATCCTGGTAATAACGGACCACTATTCCAAGTGGGTTGAGGTTTTCCCCCTTAGGAAGCTTGTGTCGGAACGAATTTGGGAAAAACTGTTGGAGACTTTCACTCGTTTCGGTTTCCCTTCCGACCTGATTACAGACAATGCTTCGTATTTCACAAGCAAAGTCTTTGTAGACTCTTGTCGGGCGCTTCAAATCCGCCACAGGAGAACGAGTCCCTACCACGCTCAGAGCAACATAACCGAGCGGGTGAATCGAAATCTGAAGAGCATGCTGGTCGCGACGACCGAGCAGCACAGAGATTGGGACGCGCGGCTGTCCGAACTGGCGTTCGCTACAAGGACAACCGTGAACAGGTCAGTGGGTATTACACCCGCTTACTTGAATTTTGGGAGAGAGATCGCTTTTCCGCTAGAGAATGCCCTACTCGACGCGGCGGGGCCTGCGCCCCCTCCGCTTTCGCAGTACGCGGCAAGGCTCCGGGAGCGCCTGGAGGCAGCGCAGCGAGCAGCCCGCGAAAACCTCGATGTCGCGCGCATGGAGCAGGCGGATCAGTACAACAAAGGTCGCCGTCACGTCGTTTTCAACACGGGCGACTTAGTACTCAAGAGAACGCACCCACTTAGTAACGCAGCGCGCGGTTTCGCCGCGTCGCTAGCGCACAAGTGGGCTGGGCCGTACGAAGTTACGGCACGGACTACGCCGCTCACCTACCAGCTGCGGTTGTTGACAAACGGCGAAACCGCCGGTCCGGTGCATGTCGCTGATTTGAAGGCTTTCCACCTTCGCAAGGACGATGGCTGCGAAGCGGTGGAAAATCAGCGCGATGCGGCGATCTCACCCCCGGGAGGACGAGCAGGTAGCGGTGCGGTTCGCAACCGACGCTACAACCTGAGGACCAGGTAGCACCCGTGTCTCTCGATTAATAATCACTCGCAGTGCTCTCGCCCTCTCAGTATGTCTTCTAGGAAGCTCCAGCGGACCGACGCCCGTGGCTCGGACTCCAGAAGGCAAGGCAGACCACCGTCGAACGGTGGCCGCCATCAAGGCGCGCCACCCGGCTGGCGGCAGGAGCCGCGCGAGTGGCGCAGGTTCCACGGCCGCGGTGGCCCCCACCGCCAGCCAAACCACGTGCCTAACCACTGGAGAGCACCTCCCAGTGGTGCAGGCCAACGCAAGGGCGCCAGGGATCATCAAGCGCAGGGCACCCCTCAGCACCCAGCCGGCGCTTCGGCCGCCGAGCAGCCGCAACCAAGGCGGTCCAGGAGCCATCGGCCGCTTGTAAAACGACGAGGAGCGGGCCGGCCTGTGCTCGCTCTGCGGCACACTTGTCGTGCACCGGCTCCGCCATGAGGCCGGTGCGTTGCATACCTGGCATAACGGCGACTGCAGCACCTTCCCCCGCTGCGCCACTGCAGAGGGGCAGCCCGGAGGAGGCGGCCCTCCGCATCCTCCAGTCCAGCCGCCCAGACCTGCTGTCCCCGGCGGCCGAGGAGCTTTGGAGGGCGCTGCCGGCAGGGCCCCCGGTGGAGCCAGGCGGCTCGTGAGGAGCCCATCCAGCTAGCGGTGAGCGGCCCCCCGGCGAGCACCCCTCCCCCCTGCGACGACTCTATGGACCCGGACCCGGAGGTCATCGAACGCCTACTGGCGGACCCCGGGACGGACGTTTGAGGGGGGGGGAGATGTAGGGTCTGCTCGCGGGCAGGTCAAATCTCGCGCCGCTCACCGCGGGTAGCCTCGGACCCCTTCTTCCCGAGTGGTGGGGCGGGGGGAGCGAGGCTGGGAGAAAGCCTTTATAAGGCGCGACCGGGAAGGCCCGCGCTCTCTCGCTCTTGGACCAGCCCTGCCAAAGGACCACCTGACCCAGCTGACACGACGACGAACGGCCCCCCTGATGTGAGAATAAACCATTTGTACAAAGTCCTGCCTCGAGTGACTGCCTGTGCGTCCCCGCGCAGAGGAATTGCCCACACATTGTATTCATTGCATTCTACCTAGCCTGCAGAATCTTTAGCCAACATCTTGTCAACAAGCACAGAGTCACCTGTGCTACAAAAGCTGCTTAGTGCTTCTTTTTTTTTTTTTGCTCTTTTAATGCTTTAGACATATGGAGAAGAAAGCCTTTGTGAGGCGCTAGGCCTTTCAGCCTCCGCCTCCTTCCTATAGTGCATGTAGATGTGCTTCAAACAAAACTTTTACTTTTAACTAAATGAAATGATTAACGATACCAGATGCAGCACCATCCCAGGGGCACATTAATTAAGTTACTGTTTACACATCAGTGTCACATCATCATCAGCTCCAATTAAAAAGCATAAACAACGTCAGCATTTCATTCACTTCGTCTTCCATTTCATTGCATTTAAACAGCTGTAATGGGAGTGACTGGATTCTATTTCTGCACAACAAGTCAACAACTTCCTGACTAGCTTTTTTGTATTTTTTTAAATATCAGTTCACCTTTTTTTTTATGCATAGATACTGTTTCTCTGCTACACAATCTGCAACTATACAAGTTTAAAAGTTTAATTTGTGTGCTCCGCAGCATTTCTAATGTGTTAGCATTAAAAACTCCATGTCAGAAAAATTTGTCCATTCGTCTAAAGCCTCAGTTGGCAGGTGGCAAAGTGGAGAGAGGAAGCACCCCTCTCCTTTGAAATCAGAGGGGGAGGGGAAGAAGGTGAAGAGAGAATGGGAGACAACTGATGGTGTGTAAAAAAAATAGCAGATGGTCTATCACGGCTAAGTGCAGAACATTGTGCAGTAGCACCAGTTATGGTGGGCACTTAAGGTCCTTATATGATAATGGCATTTAACCTAAAGGCCTTCCACTTAAAAGCCTTTACCTGGAAGGCCTTTATCATAAAGGCTTTACCCTAAAGGTCTTTACCATAATGGCCTTTGATATAAAGGCCTTTACCCCAATGTATTTGACCTAAACGCCTTTATGCTGAAGGCATTTACCTTGAAGGCCTTCATCCCACCTGGCAGATAACAGGTGACAGATGGCGGAGAGTAGAGAGGAGCTACGGCATGTCACACAGTGATTGACGGACCAATCACACCACCCATTTGCTCGGTCTCAACTAGTCAGTGTCAGAGGCTGCTCCATCCGGGAGAAACACTGATGCTAAAACATACCCTGCCACAGCAATCACATTGACTGTCTATAAATTTTTAAAAATATCTCCGAATATGGCACGAAATTCCCAACTCTTATTGTACTGCAAATTTTGCAATGCTTGTACTGTGCGTGCACATACATTCTTGTGTGCTAGCTGCACACCTTACTCGTGCAGGATATATGTATCAGATGCGAACAATCGAGTCAAAAAATTTTTTTGTGCAAAAACCGAGCCCTGTGGACTTTGCACCAGGTGCGGACCGTATACGGGAAATTACGGCATGTGTCCTGAACTAGGAACATCAACCTACAACTGTGTCCAAACAGGGTCAACCCATAATTGTGACTCACAAACTACCATGGCCAAATGACCAAACGCTGCTTACCACCCCAAATTCCAATACCAGTCAAATGTAAGGCGTTTCTGCTGTTCTTCACTCTTTCAAAGGGTATCATTTTGCCATCTCTGGCTGATCATTATATGCACCATGAGGTGCTGATTAGTATAGCCAGAGCTTTCACAGATCACTTGCAAGTCACCAAACCATTTTATCCTCTCTAGTGCAGTAATAAGCAACCACAAGCTATCTATCCCTACCTTTTTGCTGCATCTCATTACTTTTCCTCTGTCCGCACATACCATTCAAAGCCTGACACTTCCTGGTCCTCAGTGTATTTTGTACTGTGCTACTGTAAACATCCGTTTTCAGCTTCAGCAGCTCTCTTTGTTCCTCTGTGCACTGATATGCTTTGACAGCAGATAACTGATTAGATAACACAAAGCAGGATAACTTTCAGAAAGCAAGCTTCTACTTCTTTCAGAAAGAGAAAGCAAGCTTCTACTTCCAGCGACTAAAATTAGCAAAAAGAGAAAACTAATCAGTCCCGTGCTTGTACAATGGAAACAGATTCAATTTAGAGCTTTCCCATTTCTTCCTCTTCTACTCTGCAATCCTTTCGTTAGCCTCCATGAGACGACAATCACATGTGTTCAGTGACAGCACGTGGTTCAGGTTTACCGTTCACAGCACTGCTGTAATGACGGACAGTGCAGAATGTCAGTATAAGAAAAGAAAAAGGGACGTACTGAAAATTAATGGCATTCGAGCAGGCCTGAAGCCACAGGTGTTCAACACCTGCCTCCCAAAGCTTGCAGGAACAATTCAATACAAGGCGGGTACGTTTTCTGCACCACAGTATATTCGAGCAACAGCGGAAAACTATTAAGCTGACACTCTTTTCAAATATTTACGCACTTTCACATGAAACATGAAAAAGCTATACGAGGTTAAGGAGATCTACAGATTAATTTCAACCATCAACAGAAGTTCATTCACATGAGATATTAACTCAGAATATTTTTGCGTTTACCTCCATCAAGATATGGCCATTGCAGTTATGGATGAAACCCGTGAACTCGCACTTAACACCGGGGCATTGTAGTACGACTGACCCTTTCCCAGCAATATCATGACTACCTAAAATTAGCATCAATATGGTTGAACAAGCGCAATGCACTACACACTTCTAGGTAATCGAGTGAGATGCAAAAATTTATTGACGAAGGGGAGGTTGGAGGACTGGTGGCGGAAATCAAGGGAGGGGTGAATTTCGAGGGGAAAAGGATAGACAGATTAGACATTGTAAGAGCGAAAGGGAAGGAAAGGGAAAATAAAAATAAATTAACAATGGGGGAAGTATAGGCTAGGTGGCGAAAGCTACCGCCCGGTACAAAGGGTAAAGCCATTATCATCCATTCATCCGGGTACCATAAAGTAATGCAGAACTTGAAGCACACACTTTTATCAGCACCAATATGAGTGCACCACAGCAAAAAGCTCAGCTTTTGATCAATAATTTCGAGAAATCAATGCAAGTATAAAAGCCATGCACGCGCATATGGTTCAGCCTAGATGACATCTGGTCGCTGACGGTCGAGCTAAACTTTGCGTGAAAACAGGCCCGTAAATGTCACCCATTACGAAAAAGCACTCCGCTACAGCTCGTCGGGACAATCCGCGGTACTTCCTCAGCGCAATTTACTGGCGCCGGCATCAATATGTGACATGAACTGCGAACGAAAACAGCTACAGTATGCAAACATAACCCTGAAAAGGGTCGAATATTGAAAGCAGAAGCTGCTCTTTAATTTCACATTGACTGGGGTTCTGGGATATATGCCAGATTGAAAGCTACAGTGAATACGAAGCAGTTAATGACGGACGTACTTCAGTAAATTCGGGCAAGGTTGCACGCATCATGTGCGTCTGAACAGTCTGAACTTCATTGGCAGCAATCGCCGACGACCAGCACACAAAAGGGCAAGACGTCGGGCTGCCCGCTTCAGGCGACCTTGCATCAAGCCGCGAAACTCCAGCTGTGCGCTTGTTCGCGCACGGAACCAAGTCGGGGCTTCAACAGTTGGTCGCCGCCGGAAAAACAACCAGCTCGCTTAGAAGCAGCACGCGGACAACTTTCGCGCAATCAGTGCACGTTAGAGCGAAGAACAGAAACCGAACAACGTCGGAAAAGTTGCGCGTTACGCCAGAGATGCACTCACATCTGCTACGGTGACGCCGTGGGGGCTGGGACCTCCCCCGTCGGCGCACATCGCTCGGCGTTCAACTCCATGATGTTGTTGACGAATTCGCCGCTCGTCATCGCCTCGACGCGTCGAACGGAGCTTGCCGTAAGCCGCACTGCTTCTAAACTGCTGCTACGGCGGCGTGAACGCTTCCGTAAACGCGCATTCCGTATTTTGCGCGCGGCACTCGCTTACTTTTTTTTCAAAGCGCTCCCGTTTAGCTCGTCAACAGACATGGCTGCGCACAAAACTGCAGCAGACAAGCAGACGCATAGCAGGATCGCACTTAATATCACTTTTCCAAAAGAAAACAGAAACGTTTATAAAACTTTATTGACAACATAAATATATTATATGCTTTTGTGCAAAGTTTATATTAACTTGTAAAAGTGTAGCTTGACATTTAAGTTTGTATTTTGAGCTGAATGGTTTCCGTAGCTGCGGAGCTGCTTCACAGCCCGCCGAGCATGTGTTTCGCGGCGTGAGGTTGCTGAGGGTTAAGTTTCGGGCGAGTAAATACCGTTACTGACAATTTTAAAACATGTCGTTTTCGCTCACCATGGCCCGGAGGTGTGGGTCGTTCCTGTCGACAGGAAAGCATTGCATGCGAGCAATCCACAAAAGGTAGGATCACCTAAACGCCCAGCAGCGCACACGATCTTCTCCAAGCACATGTCCCGCCGTTCATCATCACACGCGCTACATTTACCAAAGCGCGATTTATTTGGTTCATGAAATCATACCCCGCCTCACTTTCCAATTTTAGGTACCCTGCAGCTCCAGTGGCTGCCTTGAAGTACAGCACGGAAGCGTTAGCGCAACCAGCACCTAGCAACGAGGAGAGGCAGTACCCCGAAAAAATCACTAGGATAGTGAACGACATCTCAAAGCTAACGCTGATGGAAGTCGCCGACTTGAACGACCTTCTCAAGGTAATAGCGTGTTCCTGGGTCCCTTTGAAACTTCCATCGAGCTTAGCTCGACGATCGCATTCGCGGTATTTTGCGACGCACTGCGCTAGAATGGTGCATTTCAATGAGGGGTGGTTAGTGCGCCGCATTTGAAACTCGCAACGTGCGTTGTATTCTCGCATTACTGGTGGCATTTTGTCTCAGGCGCACTGACGGAAAAAGTTCGCAGTTTTGTTGTGGCATGTGTTAATGCGCGTGTAAGTACTTTCAACTTCTAGTGCGCATCGTGTCGAGTGCCGTGGCGAATTGCAAGCTTCGAGTCCGGCGATTTCCTAAGCGATTGGATCAAGACGTTAAATGCTATTCGTCTTTCGTGTCTTGCAGAAAACGCTGAACATTCAGGAGACACCCATGATGGCTGGAGGCTGGGCAGCGCCAGCACCTGCTGCGTCGCAGGAGGTAAGTGTGGCCTTGGGCACATGCATCGTTTCCGATGTACCGACTGTTTCGTCAATCAGAGAACATCGAAAAAAAATTCCTTCGGCTTAACCGTTTTCTTGTTAGGACTGGAAATTTTGCACAGAGGTGGAATTTGGCGGTCAGTTATGTTTTATGTTACGTTTGGCCCCAGTACCTGCCTATTTCGGTCAAAATTAATCGGAAATCTTCATTGTCGGTGGCGACGGCGAATCAAAACTGCCAGCTTTCGCACTAATGATGCCGGTAGCGCCATCATGCGCCCTCCAGATGAACGAGTACTGTGCAGGTAGGCTGTGGAAAAACTCATGGGAGAAATGCAAGGTGCAGGAATGGGTGCAGCTGCGTGCGACGTTTTCTGCACCCAAATTACATAAAATAGCCGAGAAAGCACTTTCAAACCAACCGTGCAGCCGCTTTCACCCCGCAAACCCCTCTTGCGTTTTGCTTCAGCCTCAATGGTAGAGCGCTCATTCCTCCAGCGGGCACAGATGGCATTATGAGTACGACTGTTGCGAAAGTTTGCCGCTTCAGTCCGCCATCACCACAGACGATGGAGATTTTCGATTAATTCTGACCGAATCGGGCAAGTACCCCACCCAAACGAAGTGTAAAACAAAATTGACTGCCAAATGCCACTTTTGTGCAAAATTGGAGCCTCACAACATATAATTATGTAGGCATAATAAAGAACTAACATTTTTGGAGAAAAAAAAAACGTTCTCAGAGAGAGGCATAGCACTGTCGTCCTCTGCTGCACATCATGTGTGGCATGCAATGGATTGCGACTCTGCGGGTTCTCTGCTCTGGCACCTCACTGGCGGAAACTCTGTGGGTTGTGTGAATGCGTCTTCCATTATAGCACTACACAGCCACACATGCGAGTGTGCTTGTGTCAGATCAAAACAAACAAAAACGGAATAGTCGAGGCAAGTCGTCAGGTGCTTAGTTTGAGAATACAGTGCGGTCGCCGGAATTACTCATAACTAACAAAGCTAGAATACTATATTATACAATAAAAACTAATATAATTTTTAGTAAGGACAAAATTATTGCAGAAAAATGTTATTTACTCACTCGAAAGTAAAGCACGTTGGGAACAAGAATACTCCACCTTTCGAGGGAGACGACTGATTATCTTTGCAAGGGGCTTCTTTAAATTTCCTTTTTTTAAGGACTGCCATGTGACACTGGGTGTCTCCCTTGAGGTAAAGGCTACTTTGTTTGAAGGGAGTTTAAGGGAGGTCAACCTTGCATGTGTGACATGGTTATAACTACAGTAGACTCCCGTTAAGACGAACTCGCTTAAGATGAACCCTTGGTTAAGATGAACAGTGGTGGTCATTTGTTTGGTTTCCCATAGAGTCAATGCAAAAAAAATCTGCTTAAGACGTACACTGCACACGTGCTAATTGGTTAAGATGAACTTTCATGACCAGCCGTGCCCAAGCCATGCAGCTTTACTCGACCATGCGAGCAGTATTTCAGCGGAAGGAAAGAAAAAAAAGCTAAAAAATTGAAAGCTTTTTTGCACCGCCGACGATCCATGCGACGCGGGGAGGCACGGAGACCTAACCACGTCTCCGTTGAAAGGGCGATTCTGTGAAAGCAGAACTGTCGCTGCTCCTCCCCTGTGAGGGCACTGAAGGATATCTTGGAAGGTTAAGTGAATATGCCTACGCTTGTAGCAAGCAGACGATTTTCTCGACAGACACAAAAAAAAATAACAGACTGGGCAACACCCAACAGTGCCTGATGCACTGCACTAGTAGTGCAATAAATGCTTATGTTGCAATTATTTTTTTCCTAAAAGACTATTTCATGGCTTTGTTCACATATACAAAGTATTTGGACACACACTGCATGCTCGAACATCATTTTAAGAAGCACTCCTAATTAGATGAACTTCTGATAAGATGAACAGTCTTCATGGTCCCTTGGAGTTCATCTTAAAGGGAGTCTACTGTATGTGCGTGTATTGTCATCCATTGCTTCTCTTGTTCAGGGGTTTTAGTATTGAAACCACATGAAGCGGGCTTATTCAAAAGAAAGTCTTGAACTAAGTCTCGCCCGGTCTAAACTGAAGCCATGACTGATGTGTTTTTATTTTCTAAAAAAAAAAAATGTTCCTATAACCTGCAGGAGGATGAAGGCGAGAAGGTAGCTAAGGTACAGACATCATTCACTGTCAAGCTGGTGAAGTTTGACGATGCCAAGAAGATCCAGCTCATCAAGGAGATGAAGAACCTCATGGAAGGCATGAACCTGGTGCAGGTACGTCGGTCTGGTACATGTGTGCATGTAGTACATGGTGCACAGTGTCTTTTATTGCAATAACTGCAGCATAAGTTTCAGTTGATACACTAATATAAGTGTCACTGAATGCTCATCATACTGATATACATCCAAAAGACGGATGATGATGATTTTGGTTGGCTGCACCAGAAAGCAGTGCCACCAGCTTTTGAGGTTTGTGATAAACATGTTGGAGTACTATTGTGAGCAGCTGTGTTGCAGTCCTATTGCCTCCGAGAATGAATGCTTTTTCGCTGAGATAATGTTGGTCCGTTGACTCCTGCGTGCTTCCTGTCAGGAACAGTGTCGCACCTCTGCAAGAGTTTGGCGTATTTTGGTTCCACTCCATTCCACAAGCTGCCGCCACTTGTACTTCATAGCTCTTGGGTACATTTCTGTGTTGTGATAAGGTGAACTGTATGATGGCCCCTTCAAGATGCCCAGCATGAAAGGTGGGATGTTCGGAAAGGAGTAAGGCTCGGAATACATACCGGGTTTTTTTTTTTTAGAAGGTCCAAAATTTTTAAAGAAAGGTAAATTCCTTTAGATTTATTTTAGCCCTGAGGCTATACTGAGGGCTACGGCGGACACCAGGTAGGAGGCAAACTACTTTAATTAGTTCGCTCATTAACTGAATATGTTAATTAACTTTTATGATTTTTATTTTAGGGGATATGTTGTATTAGCAGTATTGGAGATCGTCTTCCAAACAGTCCAGCCAAGAAAAAAGATCTTCATGAAAAAAATTTTTGCGCGCGTAACGAAGCGAGAAAAAGTCACCCTGGTAGGCAGCTTCACACTGTAACACAGCGTCTGTGAGCGCCTCTGACGTAGCTCGCTCCGCCCTGCACTTTGTGTCAATGTGTTTTTGTTCAAGCGCGGCATTACATGAGGCCGCGGAGCCAAGCGAGATAAGCAGTGATAGCGCAGGCCGCCAGTCCGGGACGCGTGACGTAAAGCGCAGGGCGGAGTGAACTACGTCAGAGGCGCTCCCGCTGCTGCGTTACGGTGTGAAGATGCCTACCAGGGTGACTTTTTCGCGCCTCATAACGTGCGTGAAAAATTTTTAATAAAAATTTTTTCTCGGTTGGACTGTTTAGAGGACGATCTCCAATTCTGCGAATACAACATATCCCCTAAAACAAAAATTAGAAAAGTGAATTAACATATTTAGTTAATCAGCGAAGTAATTAAAGCAGTTTTTCTCTTGCCTGGCGCTCGCCGTAGCCTCCAGTATAGCCCCAGTGCTAAAATAAATCTAAAGCAATTTACCTTTTTTTAAAAATTTTGGACCTTCTAAAAAAAAACACCCGGTATATATATATTGCAGCATGGTCATGCTTGCTTTACTGTGGATTTTGCTTTAACCTGTGGCCAACACTGCTTAATGTTTTTAAAATAAATGTTAAATTAAATGTTAAATTAAATGTTAAATTAATGTTGTCAGGTTGGTTTTTGTGCCGCTTAATGCAGAAAATGCTTCTACTTTTTTCCAGGCAAAGAAGTTTGTGGAAAGTGTGCCCCAGGTAGTGAAAGCGGACTTGGCTAAAGAAGAAGCTGAAAAGCTAAAAGCGAGCATTGAAATGGCCGGTGGAACATGCGAAGTCGTCTAAGACGTGTCACAAGTGCTACGTAGGAACTGTACAGTTTACTTCTTTTTTTTTTTAAGGAAGAAGTGCCGTGACTATTCATTGTCCAGGTTGTACTGTTGTCATCGGAGAAGCTGGGCATTTTCACACACATTTTTCTTGTTCCCTTATCTGGTGCCTGTATAGCATAGAAATAAAATAATTCATACACATCTTTTATTGCAAAATCTTCTGGTTACTCCTGGGTTGGTATTCTCCCGGTGTCGCCTTTTGGGACATGTCGCCTTCGCTCTTTGGTCATTGGCTCGAGCCGCAGTGACAGCGGCATGACGACACGGATCCGCCTTCCTGCTACGTCATCGTGACGTCGCCCCAATTTACTACGCTTAGCCGAACAACGGAATGCGCTGAAGCGATTCATGCGGGCGACGGGCTAGGAAATTGATCTCCTTGCCTGATTTTTGAGCTGCGAAGAAGAGTGCCGTGTCCGCGGACACCACGACTCGTTTGCTTTGACCGACAAAGCTTTTTGATGTCGCCACGGTTATCGTGCGAGTCAGCACACGACAACACTGGGTCTCCTTTCCTCGTACTCCATCGGAGCGAGCAGCAGTGAAGCAGGGATTCTTGCGGCGCGGCCAAATTACTGTCTGCTGAGCCGGGCTGCCGCTCGCCATGCGAACTTACTTTGCACCGTCGTAAGCAGACGACGAAGCAGACGTTGCCCGCAGCGACGAGATGACATTATAAGTACTCATTGACTGTGGTATGTACATTATGCTGCTTGAAATAAAAAATAATCGTCTCTGCTATAATTAACAACTACTAATTAAAGATACGAAACTACTGCTGCTAGTGAATCAGCAGTGGTAAATTGTCTCTGCTCGGAGTGAATGAAAGCACCACCGAGGAAAGTGCCGGCGGCGTTTTCCGTTTCTTCGAGCAACTGTATGTACTTTTTTGGGCCCCGCCCTAATGCGACACCGGGAGAATACCACCCCTAGTTTGAATTGTTCCAAAGCCATTGTGAACTGTTTCCTTCAGCATTGCTGATTTTTTCGCAGATGTTAGATGGAAGAGATATCCTGCTGGTGCTCATTAGTGCTGTAGCTTGGTGTGATCCATGATCCACTAATGAGAGGTGCCAAGTACATGTGCAGACAGCCCGAAGGGGCACGCACGCATCTGCCACTGCATATCCGCACTTGGGTCTCTGCGTGAGGGGGATCATGCTATGCTTCAAGGGACTGACCAGCAACTAAAACGTGTCATCAGATTAAGCGGAAATGAAAAGATTGTGCCTTGTATTGTAAGAATTGAGCATTGTGACATCAAAGAAACAAGGATTTATAATTTTAATTTGGCACTGAATATATCATAAAAAGCCAACTTGTAGTGAAACTCATCATTACCAGTGTAGCCCACCATGTGAGCACATTTCCGTAAAATACTGTTTGTATATTTTAAGTGCAGAGTTCTCTTTCAGGAGCGCTCGTCATGTTTTATTGTTGTTTACACTCTCTCCAGGGCGGCCTTCAATGAAGAGCTCCCTTCGGATCGTCGAGACCACGTGCTTTTAGTTTTTATAACCAGATGGCGCCACAGTTATATGAAAGGGAAACCACTAAAGTATTGTCAAGCTCACAGTAGCACAAACAGATGCCTGGACAGCTAAAGTGGCAGCATTTTAATAGCGCTGCATTTTTGCATAATGCAGCCACGGTACAGTGGGCATAGTAGCCCACAGGCTGTTGTTATATTCAAATGTTTTGCATTTATATTTCACTTGCATGGGACTCGACAAAAGTATTTTAAAACGTTCGCATGCTAACCACATTTTTGCGCCATCTCGTCTCTTCACCAGCTTTTTTTTTTGTTCGCGCGATGTTACTGCAAATAAAGTGGAAGCAGTACTGTGCGAAAAGCAAAGCGCAAGCGATTGCGTCATAAGCGTGCCTAGGCGTATCGATAACGACGCATGAACTTTGTGGGCAGAGGGCGCTATCGGCTTACCTGCTGCGTTGCTTATCGACGCTAAGCGGGTTTGGCGCTCTCGCTATACTGTGAGCCCCGCAATGAGCCTATCAAATCTACTGCATTTTGAACAGAATCAGTCCAGTGATTTCAGCAAGGTTCGGTTTACCATTCCGTTTGTCAAAGTACATTGGGGCCAGTGTGCATATTCCGAAAGCACTTTTAAACATGCTGCCTGCTAATATCTCGAATATTAAATAATGCTTATGAATTAACTGTACATACTACATACGAATAAAGCCTATGGAACACAACAGCAAGGTACAACGTACCAACAAAGTTACATTTCATTGTCAGGTAAATAAGATCTGCTATGCCGAAATTCTCTAACAAAGCAGAGTATCCTCTCTATATCTGGGCTATGTTAAATACTACAGCACAGAATGAATCTGAGATTTGCCGCACTACAGTGCTTTCTTTAATTTCGACGTCCCAACAAGTTCCAATTACTGTTGTTGCAATTTGCCAACTGCAATGAAACCATAAATGTGTGAATAATACTATATCTAACCATCAGACCACTCGATGCAAAAGCATCTATGATGCTCTTAAGGGGGGATGTGGGGATCGAAGGCAACTTTTCAGCTTAGAGTGATGAAATTTGACAGACTGGTTTAAAACAGCATTTGATGACGGCTTCAGTAGGTTCCCTTTTATCATTGTTTATATGGTGTCCACATGTTGCTTGCTTGTGGAAAGCCTAGCATGACAAAAAACAGGCTACAGGTCTGCAAATGCTTTTAATATTTACTAAGAAGTGTGGTGTAAATCAAGACTCTCTCAATTTTTTTAATTTCTCTGCTCTTTTTTTAAAGGACATAATATGCACCTTCTTTTATGTTTAGAATGTATCATGCTCTAATTACCACGTAATAAAAACATGTGAGCCTAAATGGTAAATCTGAGACTGTCTTGACGCAGACCACGTTTCAGTGATCACAACAAAACAAACGGTAAAAATCCATGCACCCACTGCTGTGCTACGCTTTCCACGAGCAAGGTATTAAGCTCAAAACAAACTTTCGAGAAAACAAGCCTGAAAGTTCTTATCTAGCACACAGTGTCTATGGGTAGATGCCGACAAATATATTTATTTGGAGCGCTTAAAGTTTATTTTTGGGTGAAATATTTCAGTACAACATAGAAACAGTGTTGGAGATGCCAAAAAGTGTACTTTTCAAATATCGACTTTTTTCACGATTTTTGCGATCTGATCCCCACATCCCCCTTAAGCGCTTAACCAGATCTGAAGCTCTTGGTGGGGAGCATTACGCTTTACCGTTTGTGTATTGAGTTCAGACTACAAAAACAAGATCAGCATATTCACAGTTTTTATTACACTTTAAAACGAATTTAAGAATATGTTACAATGTGCCAAATTCACGCAGCAGGATTCACTGATCGGCTCTGTTTTCACTATGCAGGCCAAGGGAGATTTTCCCCCCATAGGTGCATTGTAAGCTCACTTGCTCGTTGATTACTTCAATCCACCCTTAATTTAAAAGCCTTGCAATGCACCCTTTGCCTTGTGTCAGAAATTTGTTCAATACTACAATGTGTTTAATGTCCTAATAAACTGCTCTACTACCGGTGGTGACCGTATGATAGACTGCGCTTGAAACCCGGTGATGTGCCATAACTGAACATTTCAGCGACGCAGCTCGGTGACTTGGGAGACTTGCACATTGGCTCATCTTCCTCGTCCTGCAAAAGATAAAAATTGATGAGGATAAGTGAAGGCATTAAGAATTAATGCGACACAAGGGTCTGCTAGTTGCTGTCATGCTGATTTCAGTTATGTCGCATGAAAAAGTATGAGAGTACGAAATAACTGTCTGCGTTTTGCTTGTTTCTTTCTCTATGTCCTAATTTGCAGAATTATATGCCCAGCTGTAAATACTAACAATACCAGGGAGAACTTTTTTGTTTTCAGCAAAAACTGATTCCTTGGCTCTTTCTGGCTATCTTGAGGTTTGAGCGGCACCAAAAGAGTTATTCATTGCTGAGAATATTATATTGGTCAAATGTTTTTAGGGGAATCCCCCAAGGTGGAGTAGATTTGTAATAAGGGAGTAATTACTCATTGACATCCACCCGAGCGCAGCCATACGGCTACAAAGGAAAGCTATACAGCTTTCTCAGAAACTTCGTAGTTAAAGAAAAATTCGGGTGGATGCCAATGAGTAATTACTCCCTTATTACAAATCTACTCCACCTTGGGGGATTCCCCTAAAAACATTTGACCAACACAGTTCCCACTTCGAGTTATTGATCAATTCGCTCTCGCCCTACCATAAGCTTGCCGTCCCGGTTCGCTCAATTGGTAGAGCGACTGACTGCTCCGGTGAAGCGGTGGTCCTGGGTTCGAACCCCGGACCAGGTCGAATTTTTCTTTAACTGCGAAGTTTCTGAGAAAGCTGTATAGCTTTCCTTTGTAGCCGTATGGCTGCGCTTGGGTGGATGCCAATGAGTAATTACTCCCTTATTAGAATATTATATTAAATATCCAATATTCTTTTTCCCACTGCCCGATTCAAACTTGTGATGTCAATGCTGAAAAGGTTCCATGACCACTGTTTGGAAGTGAATGATGGTGTGTCATTGCAGTTTGTGAAAATGACAAGTGCTGGCAACAGCTTGGCCTTTCAAAGGTCAAATTCAGTTTGCCTTTAGTGTCTCTTCAACTACTGACTGCACTGTTGTTCAGTTTTATATGCTGCCCCACCAGACATGTAGCGAGGACAACATCAGATCATCTACGAAGCTCCCCTCTCCACGATGCTCACGATCCACCAGTCACAAGTCTCCTTTAATCACCCAAACAGAAATCCTTTACAGAATCCTTTGCTTGGCACTTATTCATGAATCAAATCTACCTGTACACATGGAAGACACTCAAAGATGACAGGATGCAAACCTCAGGGTCGTCGTCCAAGACGCCCGAGTCTTCCTCCGTCTTCTCAAACTTCCTGTAAAGTGGCTCGATCCACTTGCCAGTCCTATGGTGCAAATCAAGAGGGGGGGGGGGGGGGGGGGGGGTGCAGTGGAATAATCAAATGATGACAGGGTCAGCAGTAGTTGTAAATGGTGCAGAGAAATATTGTTTGTAAGATCTGCAAGACTCAATTTCCAGCACCTCGCTCGACAGTTATACGGCAGAAGACGAGGGTCTTAACAAGTTTTTTTTTATTTTTCGACAGAACTTGTTGAAATTTGGCACACGGGTGTATCATAAAATGCTGATTTCAAATATGCATATAGATTTCTAATATCTCATCTGGACAGGAATTTGTGGCAAAATAACATCCCAATTAGGCCATTTCTTATAGGCCTTTATGATAATTTCTCAGTTAAAAAAGCCTTTTTCATAATATGTAAACATTTCCAAAGGTCCCCCACACATGCTAAAGCTTTCCTTTTTACTTTAAGCATAATACATTAGCAATTAGGCCAAGTGTGGGTTAAATACTGCTACATTATTTTTTCTTCGAACTTTGTTATTTATTTATGAACAACAAAATGACTTTATAGGCATTTTATTAGCTTTAAGATGTGCTGCGGACCTCTGCAAATGTCTGCTTATTCATAAAAAAGCTTTTTTAACTGATAAATTACTATAAATGACCCAACTAGAATATGTTATTTTGCAATATATTTCCTTCCAGGTGAGATACTTGAAATCTTAATGCATATTCAAAATCAGCATCCAATGATATGCCTGCACGGCTAAGTTTCAGCAAAATATGTTAACAAATAAAAAAAAAATTAAGACCCACATACCCCCTTGCGTCTTTAATTGTCAAATGCACAACACTCATTAAAGAGCACACTGGGGCTTCTATCACCAAATCGACAATGGGGTCTAATGCCTGCCCCTTAGCATTTGCTCATACCATGTAAGCCCATGTAAATGCAGGAGAAACGGAAAAAAACTCCACGTCAAGAACGACAGGATGATAAGAAATGAAAGAGTGGTTATATACTTTCTTGCACCTAAACAAACTCGTGCTGCTAAAGCAATGTTATAAATCCTCCCTGAAACCAGCAGATTTAGGTTGAAGTTCAATGTGCCCGCTAATTTCAAAATCCTACAACTCACAACCTCGCCTCTGTGCAGAGGCAAAGACTGTGCGCCAGAAATTTTAGACACAGGCTACGTATGCAATTTTACAGGTTTAGTGGTATGTAGTAAGGTTAGTTAGTTAGTTATATTGATTTTAATGGCGCAAAAGCAACTGAGGCTATGATGCGCCAAACACAAGGTTAGAGTTTTTGTTAAAGGTGAAGCTTTCTATACTTAGAGTTTGTTTAAAATGCTTGCTTCCTTGAGAAACCTAAAAATACATGAGATGTCAACCAGTGCTCGATCACCTAAAAGTAACATGGGGTGTAATGGGATGGTTTCCCTGTAAAATGTTGTAAAATATTTCTTTCTTAGCTCTTCTAGCTTTATACATGAAATTAAAATGTGGTTCACTGTGAGTTCAGCACCACACATGTCACAGAGAGGTTTGTTTTGTTTGGTTAGCAAAAAGTTGTGCGTGAGGTGGGTGTGTCCAATGCGGAGCCGACATAAAATAACTTCGGTAAAACGTTCTTGATGCCTACACGATTGCCATTCCCCTAAAATGGGCTTAACAGAATGTAATTTGTTGTTTGCGTGCTCTTCCCATTCTGCCTGCCACTTATTTCTGAGTTTACTGTAGATAAACTTTAAACAATCTCTGTGCGGTATGTTCACTTGCTTTATTTGGCCATTCCGGGCTTGTGCAGCACATACATCTGCTTTCTCATTACCTACAATTCCAACATGGCTAGGAACCCAGCAGAATTTAATGTTGTGCTTTTGTTTTGTGATTTTAACTATGTTATGTATGATGTTTCCTATTATGGGTTCAGTAGCATTCCTGGAGTGCAGTGCTTTGAGCATACTGAGGGAATCGGTGTAAATGATGCTATTTTTGATGTTCTCTCTTACTATTTTTTCTACAGCTATGAAGATGGCATAACACTCAGCAGTAAAAACTGATGCGCATTCTGGTAGTCGCATTATCTGTTTATTTTTTTCTTGGATTACTGCACTTCCAACATGACTTTCTGTTTTTGAGCCATCGGTATAAAATTCAATGTAGGTGTCATACGTTTCTTGTAGTGCAAAGAATTCCTGTAATATGTACTCGTTTGGCGTTTGCTTTTTGTCTAAATGTGTCATTGTGAAGTCACATACTGAAGGCAGGCTGTACCATGGTGGCAAATATTCATTCCTTTGTGCAATATTCGGTAGGGCATCTAGTACTGTTAGCTCTTCACATTTATCTTCAAAGCGCAGTAGTAATGGCCTGATAGAATGTGGTTTGTTGATGAATAATCTTTTAGATGGGCACTTGGTGACAACTGGATGGCAGAGATGTTTCGGAAGAGAACGGATTTTTAAGACGTATGTGCATGTTAGTGCGATTCTTCGGTCCTCAAGAGCGGGCTCATTAGTTTCAACGTATAGGCTGGCTACTGGTGATGTTCTGTATGCTCCAGATGATAGGCGGAGACCAAGATTATGAATGGGGTCTAATCTTTTCAAGTAGGATGCTCTTGCCGAGCCATATACTATGCACCCGTAGTCCAGCTTGGAGCGCACCAGAGAGCGATATATTTGTAAAAGGCTTGCTCTATCGGACCCCCACCGCTTCCGTGAGAGCACTTTTAAGACATTGAGGGCTTGAGAAGCTTTCTTTTTAAGGTTGTTAATGTGTGGTAGAAATGTGAGTTTCTTGTCGAAAGTTAGGCCTAAAAATTTGTGTTCTTGTTTAATTGGTAGCGCAGTGTGATTCAGGTATAGACTGGGATCGACCTGTAGGCCTCGTCGCAATGAGAAAAGAACAGCTACTGTTTTTTGAGGGGAAAATTTAAATCCATTTTTGTCTGCCCAAGAACCTAGTTTATTTAGTGTGATTTGTATTTGTCTCTCACAGGTTGATATGCTGGAGGACGTGCATGCTATTTGTAGGTCATCTACATAAACTGAATACATTATGGACTTGGGTATTACTTTAGCTAAGGAATTCATTTTTACTATGAAGAGTGTCGTGCTTAGAATGCACCCCTGGGGTACGCCGTTCTCTTGGGTGAAAGTCATGGAGAGAGTTGCTCCTAGGCGGACTCGGAATGTGCGGTTAGCCAGGAAGTCGTTCAAGCAGTTCAACATCCTGCCGCGGATACCTAGCTCTGCTAGGTCACGGAGGATGCCGAACTTCCACGTAGTATCGTAGGCCTTCTCCAGGTCGAAGAAGACCCCAATACAGTGCTGCTTGTGGATGAACGCCTCCCGGATGGTGTTTTCTAGGCGGACAAGGTGATCTGTGGTGGAGCATGTTTTCTTAAACCCACATTGGTGTTTATCTAGTAGTTGCCGAGATTCAAGTATGAAGGTCAGTCTAATGTTTATTACACTTTCGAAAGATTTAGCAATGCAGCTGGTGAGGGCTATTGGTCTGTAACTGCTAGGACTTGTTGGTGGTTTTCCGGGTTTGAGAAAGGGTATTATGACTGCATTTTTCCACTCGTCAGGTATATTTCCAGTTATCCAGATTTTATTAAAGAATTTTAACAGTGCCTCTACAGCAGCCTCGGAGAGATGTGCAAGCATAGCGTAATGCACGTTGTCTGGTCCTGGTGCTGTCTTTTTTCCAGAAGATAATACCTTATTTATTTCTTGTAGTGTGAGAGGCTGGTTGTAATCCTCATGAACACCTGCTCCAGATGGAAATTTTTGTTTTTCAGCTATTGCTTTGTGTTTTTGAAATGTGCTTGTGTAGTTGGATGAGCTTGAGATCTCAGCAAAATGCTCGCCCAGTATGTTGGCCTGTTCTTCTAAAGATGTTTGTGTCCCGGGTGCTGTCAAGAGAGGAAGTGTGAAAGGGGTATGGTCACCAGTAAATTTACGCACTTTTTCCCACATTTTCTTTGATGTTGTTGAGCTGTTTATTGAGGAGACATATTTCTGCCAAGAGGTTTTTTCTGCATTTCTTCGGACATACCGCGCTCTGGCTTTTGCCTTCTTAAAGGTAAGTAAGTTCTCTGCAGTGGGATATCGACGCAGAGCGCTCCAGGCTTTGTTTTGTTGTTTTTTTGCTAATGTGCATTCTTTTGTCCACCACACTTTGTGTTTCTTTTGTGCAAGTCCTGTTGTTTGTGGTATAGCGAGTGTTGCGGCCGATATTATGCATTCAGTAAACTTCTGATTAATTTCATCTGTGCTAAGGTCTTCACAAAATTCCTTTTCCAGAGTGGCACTTTTTGTAAAGAGTGACCAGTCGGCAAGCTGAATTTTCCAGCGCCGTGGCCTTGTGGGGATGATTGGAGTGGATGATGAGAGCCTGATGACGGTAGGTAAGTGATCGCTGCCCATGGGGTCATTTAAAACATCCCATTTAAAATCGTTAAAAAGTAATGGTGATGTGAAGGCTAAATCGAGAGAGCTCATTTTTGCTGAGCTTGGGCAGCAATATGTGGCTTTTCCCGTATTTAAAAGACAGACATTATTCGAAAGTATAAAATCTTCGATTGTTTGGCCTCTAGAGTCGCAGCGTTCGCTTCCCCAAAAAGGGGAGTGAGCGTTAAAATCCCCGACTACTAGATATGGTTCTGGCAGTTCATTACAGAGTTCTTGTAGGTCACGGACTGTTAATGTTATATGTGGAGGAAGATATACAGAACAGATAGTTATAGTTTTGTAGCTGACAATGCTGACCGCAACTGCCTCCAGTTTTGTTGTGAGTCTGATCTCTTGAGCAGGGACGCCGCTTTGTACGACAATCGCGACGCCTCCCGAGAGTCTATTTGCCTGCTCACGATCTCGTCTAAAAGTTTTATAATGCTTCAGGATGTTTATATGTTGTGGACCTAGATTGGTTTCCTGGAGACATAAGGCTACGGGTGACATTGACCCTAAAATGTTTTTTATGTCATCGTAATTTCTGAACAATCCTCTACAGTTCCACTGAACTAGAAAAGCCATGTTTATGTTTGGGGTAGGGACAATAAAGTGTTTACTTATTTTCTGGGCCCGTTATGAGGGCCCTGTCCTTCTTCCGCTCAAGAGAGCTGTTCCGCCGCTGTAAAGCAGGCGGGCTGGGGGTTAGATCCATCACCTCGTCAGAGGTGCTGGAAGACCGCGGTGAAGCCGCGGGCGTGTGGGGTTCAGGCCTCCCCCGACGGGGGGAAGTCCTGCGGGATGCTGGCCCATGGGCCGGCATTCCCTGCTTTGGGGTTGGCAGAGCAGCTTTCGCTGTCTCTGCCTGGGGCGTGGGTGGCACTGCCACAGGCGCGGTGGAAGTGGCCGCGGCAGGTGCAGGAGTGCTGTGTGGTGCTACGCCCCTGCGCACCACATCAGCGAAGTTTGGTTTCGCTGTGAAAGAGAAAGTGTTTGTGACTGCGAATCGCTTTCTTGCTTCTCGAAATGATATATTCTCCTTTGTTTTTATGGTGATTATTTCCTTTTCCTTCTTCCAGGACGGACATGCCCTGGAGTACGCAGCATGGTCGCCTTCACAGTTAGCGCAGCGTAGAGCTGCGTCACATTCCTCAGAATGGTGGTCCTTTGACGCGCATTTCGCGCAAGTTTTGCGGCCTCGGCAACTCTGTGATCCGTGTCCAAACCGTTGACAATTAAAGCACCTTCGGGGGTTAGGGATATAGTGTCTAACATTTACTTTGAGGTATCCAACGTCGATGGTTTCTGGCAATGTGCATGTGTTGAAAGTCAGGACCAGGTGTTTGGTATCTACATCTTTGTTGTCCTTGCGGATTTTGATTCGGTACACATCAATGACGTTTTGATCGGAAAGGCCTTCCAGCATTTCTTTTTCTGTGAGATGTAGAAAATCATTTTCGGAGATGACGCCACGGACAGTGTTGAGGGATCGGTGTGCTGTGATGGAGACAGGTGTCTCCCCCATACACACTATGTTTGCGAGTTTGGAAGTTTGAACATTATCTCGGAGTTCCAGCAATAGATCGCCGCTGGCCATTTTTGATACTTTGTAGCCGGGGCCCAAAGCTTCTGTTAAGCATTTCGATACGATGAAGGGGGATAGAATTCTGGCCTGTTTATCTTGCACTTCACTGTGGACGACATGGAATTTGGCGAATGTTGGTTTCTTTTTGGAAAAAAAGTACTCTGCTTCGTTCCGCACTCTTTTAAGAGAGCGATCAGGTTTGGAAAGGGGGGGAGCCATAAAAAATTGATGTTTTTCGGTCATGGTGCCAGCCACCCACCATGGAGCCCAACAAGGGGACGCGACAGGAACTTGAAAGAAAGTCCTGCCCACGCCAGCTGTACACCTTAACTATAACCTAATATGACTCAACTCAGGGTAGTTGGTCACACACGGTTAACCCTCGCCGCCAGGAAAAAGAGGAAAAAACGAAGAAAAGAGGAGGATACAGGAGAGTTGTAAGAAAGGAGATAGTAAAGTGAAAGATAGAGGGGAGGATAGGAAAAGGCGACTGCCGATTTCCCCCGGTCGGGTCAGGCCGGAGGTGCCGTCTACAGGAAGCTGGGGCCAAAGTGGTGTGTTGCCTTCGCCGAGGGGCCTTAAGGGTCCAAACGCTCGGCATCGGCTCAACCACCAGGATTCCCTTTTCCCCGGACACGGCGATGCCACGCACGGCTAAGCGCGGATGCTCGGGTCCGTGGTGACGCATTGTTCACCATCATCCCCCTGAGGGGATGTCCCTGCGGATGCTCGGGTTAACCCCGTGGTGTCGCCACTCACCAACGTCTGCATGCTGCAGACGCCTCCCTGCGGGGAGTATGTAGTAAGGTAGTAGTATATTTAGTAGTAGGTATTAGTAGATTTAGTAGTAGGTAGTACAGTGAAAGCTCGTTAATTCGACCCCCGTTAATTTGGAAAATCGGATAATTCGACGCGCACGCGAGGTCCCTACAATTATACATAGGAGTCTATGGGGCGAAACTCTCGTTAATTCGACCAAATTTTGCCGTGCGTCGGTTAATTCGACTTCACTCCGCAGCCTGCCAAGCCGGTGTGCCGAGAGCAAAAAGAAAAAAACACTGCCACGAGCGGGGCTACTGTACGCCTGATAGGCCATCTGTATGGTGATCGCAGTCAGCAGCGTGAGCAAGGGCGAGGGAAGCGAGGTTAGCGGCGGCCGAAGCGGCTGGCGTCTTTTTTTTTTGTGCTTCGCAGCAGTCGTGTTGGTGTCGTGTTGGTGTCGTGTGTCGTCGTTTCCACGTGTTCTTGCTGCTACGATCCCGGTTGTTTAACCATAAGGCAGCGCCTTTTTTGGTAATTGCGCGCCTTGTCAGCGTGTTTATTGGGCTGCTTGCTGTTGCTGTTTTGTTGCGACTGAGAGAAGGGTGAAAGGAAATTGCAGGGGCCTGCCTACTGGCTCAGCCGAGCAACCACCTGCTGCCTAGTGCAGATAGAGGAGAGTTAGAAGATCAGAGGAAAGATAAAGAGAAAAGATAAGATAAAGAGAAAAGATAAGATAAAGAGAAAAGATAAGATAAAGAGAAAAGATAAGATAAAGAGAAAAGATAAGACGAGCATGGCAGCAGCACCCGCGAATCGGACGCTGGCTGAAAGAACAGATAAGCGGCAGAAGCCGCGCTCGCTTCACCTCCTCCCCGCGCTGCTTTCGTGTGGGCAGCGCACAGGCACACGCCTCGCCTTTGTGTCCTGTCAGCTGACCGAGGATGCAATAATATAAGTGACAGGCGCTGACAACGACGATTCGATTCGTTGGAAGGTGACGATTGTGAGCAGTTGCCCCAAATGCCGAAGTGCACAGTGAAAGAAGCCGCAGAAGCCTTGTCCGTGCGGGAGGACTAATGTGAAAAAATCCCTGACGGTGCGTGTGCCGCGCAGCACCTGGCAGCTGTTAAGAGCTATCGTAGTCGTTCAAATTCGCTCGAAAAAGCAGGCAACGATAACAGATTTCTTTGCCAAATAAAGGTTGCGGCAAACATTGTTTTTTTGCTGTTCATTCGATAATTCGACAATTTTTCGCGGTCCCGTCAGTGTCGAATTAACGAGCTTTTACTGTAGTAGGTTTAGTAGAATTAGTAGTGGGTAGTAGTAGGTTTAGTAGTACGTATTAGTAGAAGTACAAAAATTCGCCTTTAACCTTGTCAATAAAATAATGGAATGAGTTGCCCTCCAGTATCGCTACCATAACCCAGTTTTCTTTATTTCAGCCGGAATTGCTAACATATCTGGAATCCCAGCGCATTCAGTAACCAGATTTGCTTTTATATCACTTACTAGCAAACTAGTACGTTCTCTTTCTTTGTTATTTGTGCATTTTTTTGTAACAGTTTTTACATTGTTATGTTCTTTCTCAACATGATGTATTAACCACCGAAAGTGCTTTTTTGCCTTGGAAAATTGTGCTCTGATTTGTCCCCCCCTATGTAATGGCCCCGTGGACCTTTAGGGTATTTGAATAAATAAATAAATAAATAAATAAATAAATTTAGTAGTAGGTGGTAGTAGGTTTAGTGGTAGGTGGCAGTATGTAATTTTATAGAGCAAGCACCATTTAAGAACCGATCACCCCATTTCTGTGCTTTTTCTTTTCAAATTCAAAACAATGACCTCAGGAGTGTCTTGGTGACTGACCAAGTTTCACCGTTCCTCACCGCTTGAGCAGGTACGGGTCGAAAGGGAAGAAGGCGTCCAGGACAACGTCTCCCCCCCCGTGCACGCCGTCGTCATCGCAGCTGGCCGTAGGCAGGGCGAGGCGCTGGTTGCGCTCGATGACACTGTAGCAGTAGACAAGCTGGTAGTGGCGTGCTATCGAGGCAAACTGCTTCACCACTGCCGGCAGGCACGACTTCAGGGGGTTCAGCGGGCACATCACCAGGCCCTCCAGGTTGAGGTCGCGCAGATACTGAAGGCCTGCACAGCACAGTATGACAGCCGCCTTCGGCAAACGGGAACTACGGGTGGCAGGAGTACATCCGGGATGTAATACAGCAAAGCCTCGTTAATTCGACCCCCTTTACTTTGGAAAACTGGATAATTCAGACACCCTGTCTGGTCTCGACGACCTTTCATGTTATTCTGTGGTATGAAACTGACGTTAAAAGGGGGGACGAAGGTCTTAAAACTGACCTTTTTATTTGTGGCTCAAATCTCACGAAATTTTGCTCACAGATGTATTTTTCTCTTCTTATTCCAAAAACGTAGTCATAATTGAGCTGGTGATCTTAGATAAAAAGTTATCTTAAATTCTAGAGTGTAATTAGGTAATTTCTTACGCAGCTTTAATGAACTTTCTCATTGCATTTTGTTGCTTTTAATTACATGAATTGATAGCCAGCAAATTGCCATACCCGATGACATTCTTACTACATTTGTTTAGGCCATGTATAAATAGTAATTTACAATTAGCTTAACGAGCTGCAGTGTCAAATACGGTGACCTTTTACTCTAGACATAGTATATCACGATGACATGTCAGTAGAGAAAAACAAAGAATGCCACCGGGTATGGGAACTCTCTGGCCACCAATTCATGTAAATAAAAGCAACAAAATGCAATGACGAAGTTCATTAAAGCTGCGTAAGAAATTACCTAATTACATACTAGACTTTGTAAGATTTAAGACCACCAGCTCAATTATGATTACATATTTGGCATCAGAAGAGAAAAATACATCTGTGTGCAAAATTTCATGACATTCTGGCCATAAATAAAAAAGTTAGTTTTAAACCCTCGTCCCCCCCTTAATGTAGAGTAATTTGGCTGCACTCTGGTTACTTCGGACCTCTGGCGGATCTGGAAATTTGTTGATGATGGTGATTGAGCGACTCAGAAGCCTGGCCACTTTAACCCGAGTGGCGCTAGTGTCCAACCAAAAAGGCGCCACTCATCACTATGATCATCAGTCTAGACGATACCATATTTTCCGTTTCTTCTATTTTCACAATTTTCTTGTATCCATTTTCATTGTGTGCACGTCAAGGAGCGTGCTGCCGCAGAACCTGAAATCGTTCAGTATTCTGTCATGTGCGTGGAACAACGGGTGTGCTTTTTTCTCTTTTCATGGAATGTGTGTGGGGGGGGGGAGAGAACTATTTATGTCCTCAGTGACATAGGGGACTTATGCATTGGTTCGTCCGAAAGCACGCGCACACTGCACCACTGCCCCATTTGGCGGAACTGCAAAAAAGACAGCTATCACCACGCAAATCTCCCGCACGAAGCAATCGACGATCACAGGCCTTTGCAAGAAATAAACGTAGGTTCATGTGAGACACTTTGTTACCTTTTCTTACTGGTTCCCCCAATAATTCAACATGAAGTTAATTTGGACATTTTCTATGGTCCCATAAAATCTGAATCAACAGGGTTTTACTGTAATCAAAGATGCTGAAAATGAACACCAATGCTTTTATAAGTTCTGCATCTTTTTAACCTTGAGGAACACCACATGTTTTGGCTTCTATCCCTTTCTGCCTAATATACATGCAAAACAAAAAGAAAAAGAAGAATGCCGAAATTAAGTCAATGACTAGCTGCCCAGTGAAACAGCATGGTCAATCCCCAAAATATTAAATGCCTAAGAGGACAGGGAGAGGGACATGGGAAAGGCCTTTGCCCTGCAGTGGGTGTAGTCAGGCTGATGATGATGATGAAGAGAGAAGGTTTGGTTTGGTTTGGTTTATTGGGGCTTAACGTCCCAAAGCAACTCGGGCTATGAGGGATGCCGTAGTGGAGGCCTCCGGAAATTTTGACCACCTGGGGTTCTTTAACGTGCACTGACATCGCACAGCACACGGGCCTCTAGAATTTCGCCTCCATCGAAATTCAGCCGCCGCGGCCGGGATCGAACCCACGTCTTTCGGGTCCACAGCCGAGTGCCATAACCACTGAGCCACCGCAGCGGACTGAAGAGAGAAGGAGGGGGTTTGAGGCATGAGTAGATTCAGGTGCTCGGAAGACCCAAAAGGCACTCCAGGGAACCAAAGGGTTCCGCAGAACCCAGCTTGAGAGCCCCTACACTAAACGACAGCTTGGTACACTACACTGCTACTAGGTGTGCTAACAGCCGCGCGAGACAAGATGAGAGTGCACGGGGCCCCCCACCTTTGTCGCCGCTTGCGATGCCCCTGTGGTGGAAGGCGAACACGTAGAAGACCGTCTGGCACACGGCGTAGAAGGTGCCGTGCCGCTGGACATCGTGCTGGGGCTGGCAGAAGCCGCCGTCATTCAGGGACGCCACGTAGTTGTGCGCCCAGTGGCACATGAGGGACAGGGAGGCACACACCGTACTGCAGCAACAACCGTTGGCACACATCAACATCCAACTCTGTCCAGGCATAGTAAACGGGTGCAGCCTAACCAGTTTCCATAACCACTTCATCTCTAAACGATGCGATCACAAGCTGAAAGTTCTTTGAACGCGCTGTCGTACTGATGTCTACCGTAATTCATTTTTTCCGCATGCTTCCGCACACCGGAATAATTGGCATACATCAACATCCAACTCTGTCCAGGCATAAACGGGTGCAGCCTAACCAGTTTCCATAACCACTTCATCTCTAAACAATGTGATCACAAGTTGAACGTTCTTTGAACGCACTGTCGTACTGATGTCTACCGTAATTAATTTTTTCCGCATGCTTCCGCACACTAGAATAGGCTTCCCAAGAGCATTGGTGAATGTAAAACGTGTTCAGAGTTTGTCTTTATTGTCATGCAGTCTGCCGTAGATTAATATCATCCCATTTACTTCATACCTTTTGGCTGGCATTGCGCTTCATGCGATAGTGTACCCTTCCCATTTCTGTATAATGAATTTTGCACCGCGGTGCCCTGAAGACCATTTGCCGTCGAGACGACTTATCGCTGTTACTTATTTTGTTACCTTCTTGCTTTTACCAACTGTGCTTAGCTGTTTTAAGTTTTTTTCACATGTTCATTTTCCTTCTACTGTCCCCCCCCTGCAATAACGCCCTTGAGGTGCTGCAGATACTTGTATAAATAAATAAATAAACCGCAAAAATACGCAACGACGGACTTGCATGGTACGTCAGGTTTAACATCCCAAAGCTGCACAGGGGCTGTGAGAAACGCCGTAGAGGAGGGTTCTTGAATTAATTTCAACCACCTGGAGTTCTTAAGTATGCACAGATACCGCACAGCAGACTGGAGTATTTTCACACTTTGCTACCATTGAAATGCGGTCGAGGCCAGGAATCGCTCCCGCAACCTTGGGATCAGCAGCGGAACACCAAAGCCACCAAGGCACCACGGTACACACTGATAATTGTACATTGAGCGCCATGAAAGAGGCTCAAACAACAAGGCACTCACAAGATTGGAATCTGCTGTAATTTCCAAAGGTGTAATAAAAACAGCTTAGATGTAAGACACAGTTCGAGAAAAATAGCTTATAGAGTTTAACGTCGCAAAGCAACTCTGGCTATGAGGGACGCCGTAGTGAAGGGCTCCGGATAATTTCAACCACCTGGGGTTCTTTAATGTGCACTGACATCGCGCACTACACGCATTTCTAGCATTTCGCCTCCATCGAAATGTGACCGCCACGGCCAGGATCGACCCGCGTCTTTCGGGTCAAGTCTGAGAAAAATGCGCGTGATATTACATCTGCTAGTAGTAGTAGCACTATCTTGACCTAAATACCTATTTTTGCCACTCTTTTCAATGCGTAGTTAGAACACTGCACTGTTTGGCTCACAGCATTACCTCGCAGCAAGGACAGAGGCAGGTGTTTTTGTAAAGTATGCATCAAAAATGTTGAAAAACGAACAAGCCTAGTAAGACCATTAGTCCTTATCTGCTTATTAAAGAACAATTATATATGGCATCCATAACTATGAATGAAGCCTTATGCAATGTCACAGCAAACAAAACGAGATTGCAAAATGAATAACCAACAACACTGCTTGAATTTTCTGTTTCCACACACTCACCTTAGGGGCACATATTTTGCTCTGGCCAGGAAACTCCCAACGTAGAAGGCAGAAGCCTGGCGGATGACGCTTGATGTGGCCGGGTTCTGGACTTTCTTCCAGAGGTAGTCCAGGAAAGCTACTGCCAGAGTTGCCTGCGGAGTTGGTAGAAAAGAAGTTGCTGCCGACTTGTTCATCCTATTAGACAAGCTAGTAAGAAGGCCCCAAGAAGGCAGCTCAAAGTTGGAAAATTCAGCGTTTTTTATCATGAATCAAGAAAAACTACTGCGCCTTCATGTTTCTGAAATAAGTTCATCTCTAGTTCCAATACAGAACAGTTCCCACCATTTAGTTGCTCACGTGCACCTATTCTGTCTTCTGTGCTTTATTCATGATATTACAAGAGACGTGTAAAGAATGCAACTATAAGAGCTATAGGGTAATTCAAAAAGTAATAATTTTATGACCTTGTAAAAAGAAATTACAAGGCAGATACAGCAACAAATATGCATTCAGACTTTGTTTCCAACCCAGTACACGACCCACTGTACCAAACACAAATGTACATTCACCGCGTTTTTGTCTTCACATTGCAACCTTGCTTGGAAGGTGAACACGCGGACAAGTACAAGTTCCTCTGAATTCTCTACGTGGTGATGGCATCAACAAGGATCATACACCAGTACACCTTGAATGATGCACGCATTAGCCATAGTCTACGAGAACGATTGGTCCAAAATTTGGAGGTTGGTTGACTGTGGTGTCCCTTTTGGAATTCAAACTAACTACTCAAGGCTGTTCTAAAGGTGGAAAATAACCCCAATAACATGTTGCCAAGTCATACTAATAGTTTACTGCTAAGCTTTCTGGGTGGTACACCACTCTTAAAGGTGCACTGAAGAGGAATCTGAACTCGTCTTTTTGCCGCGGGAACTCGATCTGCACGTTCCTAGCATTCTTAGAAACTGCGACTTATTGCCCTGTGTGGCCGATTTCCCAAATTAAATCGAATTAACGTCTGGCTCCCGCCCTTTTTTTTTAATTCTGCCTCGTACGGTGGGCGGAGTCGACCAACGAGTGGAGTTCCTTTCAGCCAGTCCCGTGGCGGCTTGCTGCTCTGCCATCGGCGGAGTAATACGTAGTAGTCCGTAGTAGCAAATAGTCCGCGCGTATTTTTATTTCTGCGGGCTTATTTTGCGGCTATATTATCTGCGAATGAAACTATTTATTCATGGAAACCTAAAAAACAAAATAAAGCGAAAGCAAAGCCTCCACGGAGCTGGCTGAAAGGAACTCCACGCGTTGGTCGACTCTGCCCACCGTACGAGGCAGAATTAAAAAAAAAGGGCGGGAGCCGGACGTTAATTCGATTTAATTGGGGAAATCGGTGATACAGGGCAATAAGTCGCAGTTTCTAAGAATGCTAGGAACGTGTAGATCGAGTTCACGCGGCAAAAAGACAAGTTCAGAATCCTCTTCAGTGCACCTTTAACCTTGAAGAATTGGCTGCATGAAGTACCCACATTTCAATCATAGTTTGACAACTGTAACGATTTAAAGAAAAGAACCCTGGCCCCACAGCAGTCACTCCTCACCGGCCGGAAGCTGCACAGGTAGAAGAGAAGGAACTGCAGGTGGCAGCACTTGTGTGTCGGCAGGATGATCTTGTCGAAGATGGTCAGGAAGTCCCTGAACAGCACCTTGGTCTTCTCCCAGTCCAGCTTGGACAGGTCCCCGTCTGGGAGGGAGGAGAAGGACGTTTCAGACTCGTGCCACACGAGAAACAGCACGAGGAACGAACTGCCACAGCTTCAAAGAAAACAGGTAATCCAATGAGCTGTACAACGAAGATCAATAAAAATCACTGGCTTACAAAATGACAAGCCTGTGGCTGCCCCTGTTTACATTGCACCACTCAATCAACAGAAGTTGGACACACCAGCATTTTCAAAGCCCCAACCTGACAACACCTTTCGCTATTTTTTATCGAGTTTAGTGTCAAGTTTACACCAAAGTACCAAGCTTACGCCAAAAGCTGAAAGTTACACTCAAAGGCGGAACCTTACACACTGAAGCAAAACTTTCGGCATGATTATTCTTTTAATCAGACCCGCCGCGGTGGCTCAGTGGTTACGGCGCTCGGCTGCTGACCCGAAAGACACGGGTTCAATCCCGGCCGCGGCAGCTGAATTTCAATGAAGGTGAAATTCTAGAGGCCCGTGTACTGTGCGATATCAGTGCACGTTAAAGAACCCCAGGTGGTCGAAATTTCCGGAGCCCTCCACTACGGCGTCCCTCATAGCCTGAGTTGCTTTGGGACATTAAACCCCAATAAACGAAACCAAACCAATATTCTTTTAATCAGTGTTCTCGTTTATCACTATTGGTAAGCAGCCGTATAGTTTTCTGTTCACCACACGAGGCGATGTGACCAAATAGTGCGTGGTAGATCAGGTTAAGACCACATGTATTACCTGGAAAGTTTCAAGTCACATTTAAATGGTGTCCCGTGGACTGCCACGGCCACTCCAATTCCGACAACTACAAAGTGTGCACGTTGCAAACACCGTAGTGTCACTTATTGCATCCTACGGTACAGGTTTCTATGGTGACAGAACGTCTGCACTTACGAGCTTCTGCCCTGCCTGCTGTCGCGACAATTATACAGGTGACAGCGCATTGTCATATTCATTTTCTTTTTTCCAACGAAACGAAGGTCACCAACACGTGTTTTGTGTGAGGAATGTATTCAAATAAAGGTACCCATTTGGCCACTTCTAGCTAGCCAAAAAGCAGTGCACGCCACCCAGAAGCTTCAAATGAATGGTAATAAGGTGAACTGAACTGAACCTAAACAATATTATTCCTCAGCTCACGGGTCCCCATAGAAACGGGACATTTGAACTTTAAAGGCCAAAAGCCAACACACAAGAAACATTCAGGAATACTGAAATTCAGCCTGCAGCGGTCACCAAGCGGTCTCGAAGCCACAGAGTCACACTTTACATTTTGAGTCAATGAATAAAGAAACAGCTTTAAGGGGGGACATGGGTCTTAGAGCATTTTTTTTTATTTACACACCAAATGCAATAAAACTGCACAGACTTATTCAGTTTCTTCTGCTGATTTCAAATATGCAATTTGTTTAGTTCTAGACCGATTAGTTCCTGAGATATTAATATATATCATGCCATTGTCTGCTCAAACAATAGAAAAGAAATGGGCCACCAGAAATTTAATTTTAATATGTGGGTAGATACTACAATGTGTGAGGAATGGAACGCTGGAAGCAGTTTTCAGTTTTTTGTCCGTGTGGACAAATGGGCTTAATAGTTAGTTTTCAAGTGAGTTGACCAGACATACAGTGCCAGAAAACATGACACACATGAAACTAACTATTAATCCCATTTGTCCACACGGACAAAAAACTGAAAACTGCTTCCAGCGTTGCATTCCTCACACATTGTAGTATCTGCCCACATATTAAAATTAAATTTCTGGTGGCCCATTTTTTTTTTCTATTCTTTCAGCAGACAGTGGCATGATATATATTAATATCTCAGGAACTAATTGGCCTAGAAATAAACAAATTGCATATTTGAAATGAGCAGAAAAAACTGAATAAGTCTGTGCAGTTTCATTGCATTTGGTCTGTAAATAAAAAAAATGATCTAAGACCCATGTCCCCCCTTAAACAAAAATTAATGGTGGGCTAACGCAACATGCCTACGAAGGAAAAGAATTTAAAAGACAGGTACTGGGTCAGGGACTGTTTCCCAGCCCGACCATCCGTCGTACCTCTGACGTTGCAGTGTAGCTGGAAGTAGAGGTAGAACTCGTTGAGAACCTTGTCCAGAATGTCGGCAAGAGCATGCTGCATGCGGTCAGCACTGGACTCACACATTTTCTCCTGCAGCAAAACCAAAACAAGCACCGCAATTACACGCTTCGAGTGACGAGCACTAGATACATGTGGCCCCACAACTACAGCAGTACAAATGATACGAGCTAAAAAGAAAAGTGATTACAGTAAAACCTTGTTAATTCTACCCTTCTACCCCCCCCCCCCCCCCCCCCCCCCGTAATTTAGAAATTCGCTTAAAGGGACCATGAAACGATAATTACTGCGATTAGGAGAAGCACACGAGCGATCGGTATTCCATGAAGGGCTACTACGCCGCAGAAATTTTTAAGCTAGCTTCATTAACACTGAGGATATCGGCAATTAAAAACGATGGCCCTATGTTCCCCCTCAACACATACATAAACAGATGTGCCAGAAAAGAAAAAAAGGAAACAGGTCGGGACAGCACCCCGATCAACCCCATCCCACCCACATCAGTTGGGCACATCCAATAAGAAGGCTCGCCCCGATTCCCTATATTTACACCTTTCATTTGATTGATTCCCTATCTACATTTATTTGATTCCCTATTTACATTGGGAGCGGCTAAGAGCACACAGTGAGCCATCGCCCTAATCAACTGTGAGCTGCAATTTTTAAGATCATTTGTAAATTATATAGGGCCCACGCAAAGCTTTTAAATTTGACCTAAATACTTACAAAGAGACCACCTCTACAGGTTTTTCGCTTTATAATATGACCATCAAAATTATTTCAGGATCCCTTTAATTGAGACCGTGGCCAAGGTCCTGTCTGATGCTCAGGTAAGGTATTCCACACCTCAGTCTCATCACAAGTTCGGCCTAGCAGTATATACTTAATTTTGCAATGAACTTGGCCAAAAAAACAAGCTTGAAGATTACAAGGGCTCTTATTTCGTGAGTAAAAATTAAACATGAATGATAAATAGAGATGGAACACAACTCAGCATGACAGGAAGACATTTTCATTCTTGCCTGAACTTGTTTCTGAACTGGCTTCCAAGTTTAAGTAACATGGAATCAAGCAATTTGCTCACAATTTTGTGAACCGCGGCTCCTGCAACTGTACAAATAGAGGATTGTTTCGCTTGCCATTTCAAAGATGTCGCCCTCCTCCATGGCATCATCCTCCCCTTCTTCGTCCTCAGCATCCATGATCTCATCTTTGGGACAATGCAGCTGAAATGGGCATCCAAAAATGACGAGCAGCAGATCAATGCTCACACTGCAGCAAAAACTAGAAGTTAAAAGAAAACAAATACAACCCCAAAGTTTAAAGTTTTGTATATAATGCCTAGCCACTAGCTTGTTTTACTGTAATGCATATACCGTATTCACTTGCCTAATTTGCAGCACTTTTTTTCTTTAAATTAAGACTTATGCCTTATTAAACTTACTTATTAAATTATGCCGAGCTTTCGCAAGTACATCCTGAAAAAATTGCACAAAAGTAAAAAAAATTGCGAGGACACTTTGGCAGCTAAATTGATGAGAGGCAAAAGCCGAGGACACCATGCCGTGACAACTTCCGGTGGATGTAACGTCACACCGTTCCCGTGGCTATATCGATACCCAAATTATACATCTTTCGGGGATCTTAATTGTTAATTATGCTTAACTGCACATTTTTCCATCTAATTTGACACAAATCTGGCATTTTTCCGGCCATTCTTTGACAATTTTCACTATGCTGTGACGACTTCCGGTGGATGTGACGTCACACCGTTCCCGTGGCTATATTGACGTCTGCGTTATTTCGACGCAATTTTGACATTCTTTGCTATAATTAACTAATTAACATACAGTCATCAAACTTGGCTTCTAGGTTCATTTTTCCCTCCTCTATCTGAAGCAACCATACGTTTTCTCCTATCTTTTTTTATACGTTTCTCCTATATGTTTTCTCCTATCTTGTTTTAAGGCTGTTGCCTTAAAACAAGCAACATTCACTGTATGTTGCCGCCTGTATGTCAACCCCCCCCCATAGCACTCTCGCAGGCAAGAAAAAAGCTGACTCAGAATATAGGACGCATACCCCCTCCACACATGATGTAGTTCCCCTTATACATTTGTGCAAGGGCGGCACTTTGTTTTGGTGATATGGATGGTTGAATGGTTGAAAAAAACGCCGTCGAAGAACAATTAAAAAAGCAATACTCAAAAGCAGCCTACGTCAACTTGCAGCGCCCTGTGTGCCAGCAGCTGCAGCAGCTCCAGCCGGTGATCCGGAATGTAGGAGGTCATGCGGAGCATGTGTCCGACCAGGGAGGCCTGTTGGGAGCCGTCCCGCTTCATGTAGGGAAACACCTCAGCCAGGACCTCCACCAGACGAGCGGGAGCCCTGCACACATCGGACAAGACCGATGCTCAACTGAAACAGTCCGAGGTGCACCAAAAGCGCAAGGGATGGCACATGAAACGAACACGACAACAGGCCTGAAGCGTTAGACAACTGGATATTTTTCCCAATTGACTCCGCGAGAATCTGTAGAAGGTGACATAAAAGGAATGTGGTTTGAAAAAAAAAACTGAAGAAAAAAAAAGAAACATTCACTATGTAATCTGAGATTAAGCTACAGCTGCCTGCATGACCACTCGGACTATGCCATGCAGCAAATGGTGCAAAGCTCTATAGTTTGCGCTGCTGTCCACAGAGGGCGCCACTATCCTTTTCTCTGTCTATCGTGTTACGCCAACGTCACAGAAATGGAAGATGTGTCCTCAACAGCTGTCGCTGTAAGACCCGTCACAGTGGCTACGGCATTCAGCTGCTGAGCCCAATGTCGCACGCTCAAATCCCAGCCATCATGGCTACATTTGGATGGAGGTGAAATGCGAAAATACCCACAGGCTGTGCACTTTCCAGGACACATTAAAGAAGCCCAGATGGTTGAAAGCAATCCGTAGCTATCCACCATATCACCACAAACTGACAAAAAAAGGAGGACCATAAATGAAGGAACAACAAAAATACAAAAAAGAAAACTGACTATATGTAAGAGAAGATCATAATGATAAGTTAATAATATAATCTCTTGAAATCGCTGTTCCTGTTTATTTTTACAAATCATTTACTCAGCTTTCGGCTAACTTTCGGCCATCACAACAACAACAAAAAAGGAAAAAAAAAACAGGTTAAATGAAAATAGATGCATTGGCGAAAGACTGTTTTGTAAAAAGGATTTCAACCCCATGGAATCTGAACTCTGCTTCATTCTACGCCCGTTACCACGGATAAACATGGTCATTAATTGCATAGAAAAGCAAATAACACAAGACAGCTATAGTAGGCACATTCAGTGTGAGCATTAATACAGCCAAACAACTATGCCATGAGTGCAAAAGACTGCCCGCCGAGTCATCTACTTGCAGCACAAAGCACAAACATTATTACTGGACTTCACGACAGCTTGCTTTGAACAAACAAGACATTAGGTCATTTCTTATTTCCTTACACCTCAGTAGATACCTGTAAAAGTAAAAAGGCAATTTGTTGGGACTCACGTTGGAACCAGCTTGAAAAGCTGCTTGAACAGCTCGTGAAGCCTTTCCAATTTTTCCTCTCGCTGTGGCGTTTCTTTTGAGGTGGCATCTGTGAGAGTCAAACCACAAACAAGCTTTTCACAAAGCATGCACAAAAAGAAAATGAACAGCTGAATGGCCCCAAGTGTATATCAAATAGTTACAAATACAAAAAAAAACTACTACAAATCACAAGAATGAATTAAGTTTTCTTTCATGTAAAGCAGCCTTTGAAAAAGCAAGCAACATAAAAGCACTTTGTAGTAAGACAGTTATTACTCACTGACATCACTGTTCACTTGCACAACTTTGCAAGTGAACAAAAATTCTTCCTGCTCTGATGAAGTGGTGGTCCCAGGTTCAAACTCGGGACTAGGATGAAATTTTCTTTACCTACAAAGTTTCTGCAGAAGCTGATAGCGTTCCTTTGTAGCCGTATGGCTGTACTTGGAAGGATGTCAATGAGTAATTACTACCTTATTACCAATATACTCCACCTTGGGGGATTCCCCTAAACACTGGACCATACATTTGCTTTTATTTTCTTTTATTAGCCCATCAGCCTTTTATCCTTTTATTAGACTTTTAGCCACCTACCCATCTCTTACACCAGAAATATAAATGTAACTTCATATAAATACACCCAGATATGTACACACAAGGTAAATATGTCTCTGATTACCAATGAGAAGAAAATGATGCTGACAGCCAAAGCTTTATATACAAACTTAATATATTATATTCATCGGTTTAAACGAATATAAGCATTGCCATATAATATGCCTTTTAACACTTCGCTCCTAGCTGGCGACAAGCTGCACTGCCCTGGTGTGGCAGGCAGAGTTATCGATCTGAGCTGTAATTAGTGAATGAATACTCACTACACTACTAGTTAGAAAAAGTTAGAAGGAGGACCTGGAATGTTTGCACAAACCTGGAGACATGAAGGTGTTAATAAGAGTTACAAAGACGTTCCGTAGAAACACAGGATGAATGTAGACCATATCACAGGCCAACTGTGCGAATGCATCGATGACATGAACATTCCTCTTCAGCAGGTCAATTTTCTAAGAAAAAGAAAGATGAAAGAACATGCTTACGGTAAACAATGGAGACAGAACTGTAGATTACAACTTGTATGCACTATATAACGTGCAGATTCAAATAACATTCACCTGTCAATTTGTCAGCACTTACCAAGACACACTCCAACACTTCGTCGTTGTGCCTCTCGATCAGTGAAGCGCAATTCTTGATGCGCTTTAGTAGCCTGACCAATGCATCATCCTAAAGTAACAAAAAAAAAGCAATAGTGAAGTAATAACAAGCAAAGACAATCACTTCACGCCAATCGGCAACACGAACACGCGACCCGAAGCTAAACCAGCATCAAATATGAATAACCGCACACAGCAACAACATACTGAAATTTGCATAAATTTCTGCAACACAATTGAATGTCGGCGCCCTGTGTGTCCCCTTGCGTCATTGTACTGTACGCGTCCTTTGCGTTGCTTTAAGACACTGAAATGCCGGCAAAAGCTGCAACGTTAATGCAACAAGTTTTCATTATGAGCGATTTCATCGAAGTGTCGGCTTGTTCTGTTTCAGGAATAGTAGGACTTTTTTTGCTGACTGACGCACGTCCTCCTCAATAACGCTTCCACCGTGTGCAAAGAAACTACAACCACGAAATGAATGAAATACCATGCACCCGACCCAGTACTCAGTAAAGCTTACATTAGCTCAGCGTTCAGTGGGAAGGACTGAGATAGCAGTGTAAATTCTACGTGTGAACAATGCTTGCGTCTCCTTGGCCTCTCATATATTGTAAAAAATTTTCCGGGGAGAAAAAGTGTCAACATCAGCAAAGTCAGCAACGAAACCGCCAAAACTTGACCGAGTTTATCTGGAAGTTGGAACTGGTTAATCAAAATTTTCTCACAGAAATTGTCGAATGCTGAACAAGAACCAAGACAGCACGACTATCGATCAGCCGACAAGCAGTGTTTCAAGGCTGCACTAAAAGTAATCACACTGCGGCCTAGCAGCCGTAACCACGTCCAGGCAAGTCGCCATGCAACTCACGTCGGTGTCAGCCGACTTGAGAACGGTGACCAGCTGTCTGTAGTTGCCGTCCATGACGTTGGCCCCTTTAAAAGCACCCTGTACGTCGACCTCGTCGGCGGTGGGCAACTTGAAGCCAACACGGGCCTCAGTGGTCGAAGCCGCCGAGGAACCACGTTTCTTCAATATCGAAGGCGCAGACATGACTACGCGGGCACTTTAGGCCAGTCGCGACCAGTGACAAGCGACGCGCAGGTTGAAGGCTAGTATTCTACCCTCACGTATTACTGAACCGCTTTGTCGAAACAAGATTGTTTTCGCACGACTTCGAACCACAACGAATCGCAACACCACGCCGTGACATGACATGCATGCAAGATCCCACAAAAAGCGGTAACCAGACTGGCTTTGATCGATTTGCGATTGACTTGGCAGCGACTGGAACGCTATTTATTGGCTCCGTAAACAGGCTTAGCAAAACAGAAAACTATGATGAACTTATTATTGATAAACAAATTAAGTAGCAATAAAGCAAAAACTTTGTAGTGTAAATGGTTTTAATTTATATTTTGACGTTTATCAAATTGTGTTTGATTAATCGAAATAATGGATACTTGGCGCGTGCTTCAAAACGAAACCACGAAACTTTTGTTGAACATGGCGGACTACGCTCCTGTTGTCAGGGTGAAGCTCGATTTGAGCTGCGCGATTCCACGTCGGGATGAGCACAACCTGGTTTGGATCGTAGTCGACCGGTCGGCGACGGCAACGGTAAAACAGTTTGCTAAGTTGATAAGAACCAAGTACGGTGTAGATAAGAGGAACGAACTCTACCTCGAAGACGCTTGGCTACCACCCGAGGAACCCATACAGATCTTGAGGGACAGAGATCTCGTGAGGTATTACAATTATATTGTAATTCATCTAGTTAATACCTGTGACGAACCAGCAAGGTGAACGTAACTGTTATGGTTTTGTATTGATTGTTGGCTCGCTATACCCGGAAAAACTAAACTTGTTTTCGCTAATAATAAACGTGCTTACAACGGCAGCGTAATGCCGGGGAAACTTATGCTAGTGAGTTGTGCTTATATAGACCATGCCTCTACCTTTTCGAGCCTTGGTATGATGTTTCGCGTCTGCGGGATCATTTCCCTAGGGAATTCATGTTATAAACCTTCTGCTTTCTTTTTTTCATGCATTCTACCAGAGTCGTCTCAAGCGTCAAAAAGTCGCCGACAAGCGCCGATCACTCCGACAATGGCTCGGAACCGACGCTAGCAAGCGACGAAGTTGCGACGAGCGCCAAGAAAAGTAAAAAAAGGAAGCTAGACGCCTCTGAGAGCAGCGTTTCATACGTAGCTGAACCAGCTAATGACACTGTCAATGCATTCCCAGACAGCCGCACCACCCCCGCGACGTCAACGCCATCGCACGATGCAGCGGCCCATCTTCCAGTCTCCGGAACGCCTGTCTGGCCCGCAACTCCTAAGGAGCCGACTACTAGTTCGGTCACACTACAAGTCCCTAGTTTGCCAAGCACCCCTCTTGGACAGCAGACGCTGTCACCAGACATCAGTATGGCTGGATCGCAGGCAGGTTCCGCCAAGAAGAAGACGCGCAGACCACGGCGCAAGAAAAAGAAGCCAAACGATTCGGAGGTCGTCCCTATCCAGCCATTACCACCTGCCGTTCTGCCTGTATGCAATGCTCTACATCTAGCTCAGCAGACAGAGTTGCTGGCAAAGCATCTTCGTTTCGATGAACACTCGTCGTCGGACGAGGAACAGCGTTCAGTGCTGGAACAGGGTGTGCTGCCCGAGTCCATTGAGGCTGCACCTGGTGTGGCCAGCACAACACCGTCGCCTGCCAAAGTGGTGCAGGAAAAACAGCCACCACTCACAAATGGTCAGGCTTCGTGGCCACCGTGTGCAGCTGGCAGCTACAATGCAGTCCCGCCTCCTTTACAAACTCCACAGCCGAAAGCTGAGCTTCAAGAGGTAATGAAATGCAAAAGGGGCATAAATAATCTCTAGGACTTTGAAGTTAGCTGCCAGACTTCAACATTGTTATGAGTTAATAACGCATTATTTGCAATAAGGGAGCATTTACTCATTATAATCCACCCAAGCGCAGCCATACAGCTACAAATGAAGGGTTCTACAGAACCTTCATAGTTAAAGATTTGTCCTGGTCTGGAATTCAAACCCAGGACCAGTGCCTCATAGGGGCAGTCGCTGTACCAAATGAACTAACCAGGACGGCAGGGCTAGATCGAATTGATCAATAACTTGAATTGGAAACGGTTTGGTCCAGTAATTAGGGGAATCCCCCAAGGTGGAGTAGATTTGCAATAAGGGAGCAATTGCTCACTTCTCAATTACTCAATTGGCTGCGCTTGGGTGGATGCTAACGAGTAATTGCTCCCTTAATGCAAATCTGCTCCACCTTGGGGGATTCCCCTAAACATCGGATCAATAACACATTATTTGATACAGAATGCCGTGTGTCTCACTTTACATGTGCCAGTTGATTGCAAAAGTGTATTGGTTTATCGAGAGGGAGGGGTGAAATGGTACGGTTTAGACTCAACCTAGATGGATGCGTTCACTACAGACAGCTGGTCTAGCTGAAATTTTAGCTCATCTACATTTGCAATCAGTCAGTCTGTACAAACTAGCAGGAGACAACTCCTACCAGATCGGAATTCGGTAACAAATATGTTGGGCCAGCTTATAATCACCATCTGGAAAAATATGCAAGTGTGAAAGGAGCTGTTGGAAGGTGAAATTTTGACAGACCATGTACTTACACAGGGCTGCGATAAAGGTTAGCCATATGACCAACCCTTATATTCAAGCTTCTATTTTGTCTGAACACAGTTGTGTGACCAAGCCTGAAAAATCAATTCGGGGCACCTCTCTTCTTCATACTTTTTATAAAAATTTTGAGTCGAGTGTTTACGCAGAGCACGATGTATTGCTTAGTGCTTTCATGGAAGATTTTTTTGAAGCCAGTTTCAGACATTCAACAGAGTCAAAGCAGCATTGTTGACCTGTATTTATCAATTATTACAATGTCCTTTTTAACGAGCACAGTTTATTTAATGCACTAAAGCCTGTAACGAGTGGCAACATGTTGCTGTTCAGAAAGGTAGTGCTAGTCACCATATCGTGTGTTGCGGAAATAAACGCACGCCGTAAAATGCTTCTCTCAGCCAAACGGGCACATTGTTCAAGCTGAAATTTCGCACAGAAATGGCATTTGGTCGGCAGAATTGTTTTATACCACGTTTGCTTGGGTACTTACCTGATTCGAACAGAATAAGATGGATATTCTTATCGTCTGTGGTGACGACGAAGGAAGTTAAGCCGCTCTGTCAATGATCGCACCGGTGGCGCTATCTCGTTTGTTGGTCGTGAAGATTCAGCAAAGAAGGGGGATTCGGGAGATCTGCAGACGCTCTTTCAACTGGTTTCTTAATGGTCACAGAAAACTTAGCTTGGCCAAACTAAGTTTTCAGCGCGTTAAGTTTTCTGGGACCATTAAAAAAACAGTTGAAAGAGCGTCTTCAAACCTCCTGAACCTCTCTCTTTTGCTGAATCTTCATGGCCAACAAACGAGATGGCGCCACCGGTGCGATCGCTGACAGAACGGCATGATTTCCTTTGCTGTCGCTGCTGACGATAAGAATACGCGACTTTTTTTGATAGATTCAGGCAAGTAACCCAAACAAATGTAGGATGAAACAATTCTGCCGACCAAATGCCATTTCTGTGCGAAATTTCAGCTTGAGCAATGCGCCCGTTTAGCTGGGAGAAGCATTCTACCGCGTGCGTTTATTTGCGCAACATGTGATATATTTGTATTACTAGGTATGTCAATTACCAGCACCTCACAAAGGTGGCACCTATTAACACATCATGCCCCATTCATTTCCAGAGTTGTGAAGAAGCCAGTGAAGTAGATTCACCTGTAAAAAGCGCAGACTGCCAGCCAAAGCCAGTAAAGAAGAGCTACGCAGCTTACCCACCACTAAAGACACCACCCAGAGTTGGAGACCTCATAGCTTTCAAGGTGAGAAAGGAGTTTCCAGCAGAATCTGGCAAAGGAATTGTTTTACTGACATTCCAAGCGCTAGCTGATGGTGAGCAACTATGCCTCAGTGAGGAATTTTTAAAAGCAATTTTTAATCACATAACACTGACATGTGTTTCTTGTTTGAATTTCATGCGATGAAGTTGACTGACACATTACTCAGAGTCAGTGGCAGACCTAGGGGGGGGTCGCCCACCCTCCGCCCCTTTCCACGTTTTCCCGAACATCCGTTTTTGGGCTCTCATTGGGCAAGATGTAAGTTTTGACGCAGAACTGGAAAGCTATTTCGTCCGTGATGCGTCAAGTAGTTTCCTACTTTGTACGCTCACCGTGTTAGCGGCTATCTTTTTTCCCACAATTCCACGTTCTACACGTTGGTAGGTATATGAGCACAATTCGTAGTGATTGTCGAGGTATCGCGTTCCTGTCGTGCCCCCACCGTTGTCTTGCCATGCCGCCAGCGCAGTAACCACGACAGCAGCCGTGGTGGGATATCTTAGCAGTCGGCTTGTTACCCCCGGTATTGAAATTAATATTGCTCGCGTAAACGTGAACATTCAAAGAATGGGAAATGGTATAACATCTGTATCATACGCCATTTATTTTTCAACAACAAAGCCACTCAAAACCTTTTGTGCAAATAAAAGAAATAGAAAAATCGTTTATATTTTTTTCTTTTTGGTATAGGAAAGCCCCCCCCCTAAAACAACTCTCTGGGACCGCCACTGTTCAGAGTCATGTGCTAATGATGCGCCAGTTTGCATTATCGGTTACCAGTTCCACCAAAAGTGCCTGGAGCCACTGCATAGCTTTCTGTGTGTAAATTTCTGTACTAATTTGTTTTCTTACAAAACCCCAAAGGCCCATAGAAGACAGCAGTACGTGAACATAAAGATTTGTTGTAAAAGCAAATAAGAAAAGCAAGGCGAAAAAATGACTATTGAAGAGTCAAGTCATCATTGAACATAATAAAGTAGCACCCACAAAAGACAGTACGAAAAAAAGAAAGGATAAAAAAAAGCCATGAAGCAGTAATGAGAACAGCAATTCTGAGGACAAATGTGTGCAAAACAACAACAAAAGAGAAAGCATTTGACACCACTCGTATTTTTGAACTTAACTACAATGCTGGTTGAGTTACTTGGCATGTAGTTGTTATTACTGATGTTGCGGATGGCAAAGACAGGTTTAATGTAACTAAAGCTGTGCAAAGTTGGAGCACCCCTCCTAGACCATTATCCTGAAAAATTAAAGGGGCCCAGAAACACAATCTTAGTTGACTGTTTTGCCTGTTGATCGCATACAGTGAGTTACAATGGTGCTATTAGCATCGGTAATACTGCATATATTCCGTTTTTTAATATTTAAATGTCCTTCCAAAAACAAACTCATGGCTCTGATGGTGTCCCCACACAGTGGCGGGTTTTACCAGCGGTTATGACATCACCTGGTGCGTGCTTGATGATCGGACAAACAGTAAATATACTGCAAATTGTGTGAATAAATAGAGACACATTTTGTCACCTGTCGGTGTTTTATATTAGATCAACAAAAACAACTTGCTTGTCTTTGATAAAAGCCCTGCAAAGCAAGTAAAATAAAAATACACCACCAGGGGCTCTGGCACGGAAACGACGCTGCCAGTCTCAGCAAGAACGAGTTACAGAGAGCAGGCAACCATGGAGTGCAAACTTCCGCGACGTGCTCTGGCTGGCTGTTTTGATTGGTTGCGCCAGGTGCCGTCACTGGAAGAGCGAAATAGGAGTGGGAAGCCCCGCCAAAATTGAGTTGAGGGCAGCGTTTTGTTTGCTTGTATTTTCAAATTTCTTCACTGAATAACTCCCGTTCCTGTGCATCGATTCCTGTAATTCTTTTTGAGTCAGCATCTGTGTGACATAAAGAATCCACCTGAAGTATAGCCGATATCCCCCCAAGCAGTGTTTCGCAGCCCCTTTAATGTTGTGACATGTTATTGCGGGACTGAAGCTCTAACATCACTTTTATTTGACTAGTTTGTATGTGTCTGTTCGAAGTGATGTTCTATTTCCTCATGCAGGTGTTGGAACTCGACTTCAACTATTGCCCGAATGTATCCGACTACAAGGTGAATTGGGCCTTTGCCAATTTTTTCATTTCCAAGGTCTCATTTGCTTCCTTTGCTGGTGCTACATTTTGTTTTTACTATAATGCACAATAAAGGTCTGAATATTTAAGCATTCTTCTTCTTTCCCATAGTTCAACCACATCTTAGTTCCTTATTTACTCAGTGATATCAGTGGTAAAATAAATAATTTCCTGAAATCCTAAACTTGCCACCTGACCACACCGATGATGAGTTTGCTTTAGGCCGGTAGTAAATAGCCAGAAATTTTAGCCATCCTTTTATCTCGCAATTTAACTGGCCATGCTTCTCAGAAAAATTCTTGTGGCGTGATTTACGTGCAGCTAGGTGTATTTATTGTGTTGTCATCAGGGCCAAATGCATTGCTGAGGAAAAGTGGTTACTGATAAACTAAAAATAACTTACCTGGTTACGCAATGTTATGCTAATTTGCAACACAATTCATTGCTTGGCTGTCAAGGCTTTGCGACACAGTACAATACTGCAAAAGTTATGAGGCCGCTCAAGTGACCTTTAGAGTGCAATTCGATAGCGATGAGTCCATTGCGAATGGATGGAAGTTTATGTACACAACAGCATCCAAAGCTCAATGCAAGAGACTGGCGGTTAAATAGGCGAGGTCTTCGCCTTGCTGCAATGCCATAGGGACGCAATGCAGTGGCCAGTGAAGCTGAATCTATTCGCGCCACTGTGGGTTCGAACCCCGCTCGCGGCCATAAAGTGTATTTTTATTTATTTGTTTATTTCTCCGCCCACCTGACTCTGTGATGCCCCAGTTAAGTTTGCCCCCTCCGGTAGCAATGTCAATACTGTCACAGCCTCCCAGCTTCTCTGGCAGTGATGGATTTTTAAATTTGGCGGCAAGCTGTGATTGGCCCGTGGTGGTCACATGATGCCGTCACTATCTCAAGCAATGAGGGAATTTCCTGACATTCGGCGGAGAGGTTTTAGTTTGACGACAACTCTAATGCTGTCGCTTTAGAGTTCACCGTCTTGATGGCTGGTGAGCAGCGATCAAGAGCAACAAAAACATGGAATTGGCATTCTTGGACCCATATGGACTCCTTAATCACAATGAAATAGACAAGACAAATGCTTTCTTCACTTAGGTTTGGTTTGGTTTATGGGGTTTAATGTCCCAAAGCGACTGAGGCTATGAGAGACGCCGTAGTGGAGGGCTCCGGGCATTTTAAACCCCAGGTGGTCGAAATTTCTGGAGCCTTCCACTACGGCGTCCCTCATAGCCTGAGTCGCTTTGGGATGCTAAACCCCACAAACCAAACCAAACCTAAGTGAAGAAAGCATTTGTCTTGTCTATTTCATTGTGATTAAGGAGTCTGTACGGGTCCAAGAATGCCAATTCCATGTTTTTGTTGCTGTTGGCCAGTGAACTGAATTTCGCGTTTTCATTGTGGTACTTTGCCAGATGAGAACTAACTTCTTTCTTGACTACCAAGAAAGCATTTGCTCTTTCTTTCCTGTAGGAAGGAAAAGTTCTCCACCACAACCCTGTCAGTGACATGGTACGCATCGAGCTGAAGAATGCAGAGGCAAAACCAAGTGAGTACGGTTGCCCCTCTGTGACATCATTTATTCAGTGTTGTAGTCAGTCTTCAGTTATCAGTTTTACATTTCACGTTCCTACCAGTCCATGCCTGTTGCCGTGCAGTAATTTAGGATGCTTTCATACCTGGTTAAACATGCCCATCACATTTATGGTTTGGTTTGGGTTGGTTTATTGGGGTTTAACGTCGCACTCGCTGCAATGGCTTCGGTGTTCAGCTGCTGATACCAGCACTGTGGGATCGAATCACAGCCATGGCAGCCAGATTTTGTCAGTGCACAGACTCATTCTGTGCACTGACTAGCCCACATTAAACAATCCCAGGTGGTATAAACTAATCTGGAACCTTCCACTGTGGTGCCCCTAATAGCCCATTTGTAACTTAGGGATGTTAAACTGCAAATACTAAATGCCAGACATTTCTTGAGAAGTTAAAAGACGCATGCTTCAAGGCATCAAAGCCGTATGTGCCTCAAGAGTACAGTTGACTTGATAAATCAGGCTTGAAGAGAGCCAAAATTTTGTTCTGATTACACAGAGCACAAATTGAGGGGAAGCTTTTTCACAAACTTGACATTGAAAGGGCCCAAATGGCAGTTCAAATAAACCTGAGGTTGGAATTGAAGAGCAACTCCAGTGTTTTTTCTACCTCCTCGCATAGTACAGAACCTTTCACAGTATGTTTTCTTCATTTTTTTGTTCCTTTTTGCCAGATTTTGCAGTGAGGCAGTGTTCGGTTGCAGCAGAAATGAAGATTACCTATTTCGTGGCCTCAGTCGCAAAATATCTGCAGGCAACCATGAGTGTGGCATCACTGGACGCACGGCCATCGATGTTCACTTCGCATTTGCTGAAGGACAAAAATTCTTAAGCTTGCTTTACGTTGTTTCAGACAAATAATGACCCAAGCTATCACTTACAGTCACCAATTTAGTCAGTCAATGCGCTTTGTGATAATATCCATGTCATAGGTTGGTCCCTCATGATGTCATCGTTGTTTCATGGTTTCTGCTGTTTTAAAATACTCCTACTTGGTATTTTGAGATATGGTTTTTTTGTACTAGAAGGAAGGGACCCTAAGGAATTTGATGTGATTATCAACTTAAAATGTTCAGAAAACCCCTGGAGTTGCCCTTTAAGTGAGTTCAAATTAACGAGATTGCATTGTAATAGTGTTGAGCTGTTTTTCTTTGCTTTATTGCAACCTGAGTGTAAGATGAAAACTTCTTCTTTTAACCAGCATATGGTGGAAAATTTGAACTTGAAGTCCCTGAAGAAGGCTTGCCGCCGATGGAAAAAGTGGTAAGTGTTCATGCATGTTGATATGAGAGAGCGGTTCCCTGAAATGGTTTGCAATGGGGGTAAGAAAAGCGAGACTAATAGATACTGAATCAACTTTTCAATCTAGGTTGTGTAGCACAGGAGATTTCGACGATTAAAAACGACTGTCTTCATTTTCTCTCTCAACTGAACACCATAAACAAACTTTCATGGTGCACGAGGACTGCCTGGCATGTCGTTGTTGTCGTTGCTCTGGTCATCATTGGACAGAATCATCTTTTCTTGGGCTAGTTGTTTTTTCATGCTGTAGGTGTTTGCAGTACACACGAAACAAGGACGGACAGATAAGGTAACGAAACAAGCGCTGACTTTCAACTGAGCTTTATTGGGAAAATAAGCGACTTTTATACACAAATTTTTTTTTTTTTTAACATGTGACTCAGAAGATGTCAAAACGTCCTACTACATGTGCCATCCAAAATCACTGATACTCTAGATGAAAACCCTGAAAAAACATGAATGGAGAACACTGAAAGACACGTGCCGCTTAAACCAAATGACACCCTTTAGTTGGTTTAAGCGGCACGTGTCTTTCAGTGTTCTCCATTCATGTTTTTTCAGGGTTTTCATCTAGAGTATCAGTGATTTTGGATGGCACATGTAGTAGGACGTTTTGACATCTTCTGAGTCACATGTTAAAAAAAAAAAATTTGTGTATAAAAGTCGCTTATTTTCCCAATAAAGCTCAGTTGAAAGTCAGCGCTTGTTTCGTTACCTTTTCTGTCCGTCCTTGTTTCATGTGCGCTGCAAACACCTACATCATCACTGGAGTCCAGTTTAGAAACAACTATGTAACACTCGTTCTTGGAAACAATTTCCATGACTTCATCATCTTCACTGTCTGAACTGCTGCAAGAAACGCCTCATTTCCAAGGAATATCACCACCACTGGCTTTATTCAAGCGTGCTACTATATTTTAAATCTCTGTCGCCAAGCTAGATGAGTGCCAAAGGCCAAAAACATTGATGATGATGATGATGATAGCGCGGTCACACCCTTTACAACGGGAGAACATCTGTTATCAGAGTCCGACCAAAAAAAAAAACACATCTATACTTCTGCCCTCTAGTGTTGGAAACAGAAACCAATGGGTGAGCCTACCTCGTCCTTGGCTGTAAAAGCAAAACAGCGTTGCACTGCATGAATTCAACTCGTCTTTGGCGATATTGGTGAATGTCCACGTTTCATGGCGCAGACAGTTTTCGGCCCGAGAGTTAAAAGGTTAAAGAAACTTGGGTTTTATGCTTTCCTCAATGGTGTAGGGAGTGTCAAGTTTGCAGGCTATGTATATTTTTTTTTTGCCAATAATGGCCTTTTTTTGGGGGCCTTAGGAGTGAAAAAACTCTAGATGTGCCCTGGTGCACTTCAAATGTATTATAGCACTGTTTTTCGCCTTAGGTTTTGATTTTCATGGGCTGCAAATTGCAGCAAACTGAAGAGCAATGAATGTTCCACCACTTTGTGAGTGTATGTAACTTCTGGCAGTTCTATGCACTCTTTTTTGACTGGAAATTGAAGCCAGAACTTCTGCCAAAAAAATCAGTACTGTAATTCTTTATTGAAAGCACACTGGTGCATATATACTGCAGTTCTGTCGTCCCTAGGGTTAAGAAAAAAGAAAATGTTATCGGGGATAAAAACTTCAAAACTTGGCATCTCAATTCTTTAAAGTTGGAGGTAATTTGTCATTGATGGCATCACCCCCTTTGTCACAGCTTGGTTCAGGATGCTTCACTTTCTAGAGTTGCCTATGTGCCATAAAACCAAACACAACACGCTTCACTTACTATAAAATGTTACCGATTCTCGACTGTTATCACATTGCTGCAAACTTCAACTCTTTTTGAACACCCATGCCTGGGGCAGTGAAATATGTTTACTTTGTTGCATTTCAGGTTGAACTGATGTGGACAGAGCTGCTTGAACCAGTCATCATGTCATGAATGTGACATGCACCTTAAAACATTTTACTGTTGGTAATTCACCACGTTCGTCTTTTCGGTCCATTCAATAAAGCACCACATCTCTCTGCTTGCCTGCTTGTTTTGGTTTAAAATTCCTAACCGACGTTCTGATGCCTGACACATCACACAAGATGCACTGTAAAAATTCTAATAGTTTTCTTCAACTGCAAACTTTCTGAAGAAAATGTGTACCTTACCTCTGTAGCTGTATGGCTGCACCTCAGTGGATGCTAATGAGTAATTTCCTTAATTTAAATCTACTCCACCTTTGAGAATTTTTCTACACGCTTTGGCCAGGTGATGGCCATGTTTAGATGAAGGCATATCACAAGGCGTCCATGTACTGTGCGATGTCAGTGCGCATTAAAGAATCCCAGGTGGTTGAATAATCTGGAGCCCTCCACTACGGCGTCCCCATACCCCACGCCACTCAGGGACGTTAAACTCTACATACCATACCACAAACGCTTTAGACTAACTAAATTCTCACTTCTAGTTATCAATTCGGCCTCACCCCACCATCCGCTGCTGACATGGTTAGCTTACTCAGTAAGGCAACTGTCCAGGACAACGCGCAGTGGTCCAAGGTTCAATGCTCGGACCAAGACGAGTTTTTTCACAACTGTGAAGTTTCTGAGAAAGCTATATAGCTTTCTTATGCTAATGAGTTTGGTTTGGTTTATGGGGATTTAACGTCCCAAAGCGACTCAGGCTATGAGAGACGCCGTAGTGAAGGACTCCGGAAATTTCGACCATCTGGGGTTCTTTAACATGCACTGACATCGCACAGTACACGGCCCTCTAGAATTTTGCCTCCATCGAAATTAAACCGCCGCGGCCGGGATCGAACCCCCGTCTTTTGGATACTAATGAGTAATTACTTCTTTAACGGAGCAGTTCTTGCTTATTCAGGCAAAAGTAGGCAAGTTTCTCGCAGCATTTTACAGACTGCCTTTCCAAACATGTCTTTCTCGAAGCAAGGCCAAAGTGTTGGCTACCAGAGATATAGAAGGCATCCTGGAAAATCGGTCATTGCAAAAGATAACCCTAATAAGAAAATAACCTTAAATTTCAACAGATGTACTCCAGCGTAGCCAAATTATTTTCGAATTTGCTAGCAATTTAATGTACTCGCTTCAGTATGTGCACACATCTGTTGTTTTGTATTGTTTTTTCAAGCCTCTTTCCTTTCCTTTGAAGCTGTAAGGCTGCACTTGAGTGGACGTTGCAATGGTTCCTTGATTTCTAATCTCCACCTTGGACAGTTCCCCTAAGCACATCGGACAAGAAATTATTGTTGGTGGCCGATTTTAGTTGTACAGTAGTACAACCGATTTGTGGCAGATTTTAGTTGTAGTTGTACAATAATGATCGAATGCTGGAAGATCACAGCTTTTATCAGTTTTGCAATGCCTGAGTATTACACAGTTACGGTTTTTCAGCAGGAGTGGAATGCCTCCACCAAGTTACCTTTTGTACTTGAAGTACAAAATAGGTAAGTGGAAATCGGTGTAGGGTATAGCAGAACAATTCTGCAGTGATTCCACTCCATTCTTGTACTTCGTGTTCTCTGTCACTAGCTACTACGACAGCACATTTTCACTACTACCAAGTTTGAGCAAATGCCGAGCACAACACTTCAGCAAATGGTGAACTGGAGAGCAATTGTTTTCTGCACTGCTGTGTTATCCCAGCCAGGTACAAAATTGGGAGGCGCCATTACACTGCATGAGGCTTATCTTGGCTGATCTATAACAATGAGCCAATGATAACACAAGTGCAACACTTTATTAATCAACCAATATACTTATGGACATGAGTACAAAAAATAATTACAAAAAATGGCACAGAAAAGACACCAGAAGACAACAAACTTGAATACAGTATTCTACATAACAATATGCAACGAGATGAATTTGAACACAGTGTTCCACTTAAAGGGTACACCATTGCTCAAGTTAACCAAAAATGTGAAGCTGCAACAGAGAGAATTTTTACTTATTGCCCTTATTAATTTCTGCAGCAGCTTGTAGGGAAATACATTTGTGCAGTTCATGGGTCATCAACCACAAAACAAATGCTGCAAAGGAAAAAGCACCGAGCAACATGAAAATCTTGAAACAAACATGACAAGTGCGACATTAAAACGATGGAAGACAACCACCAGTATGAGTTCACATCAAGGCGGAAAGCATATACAGTGTGATGTGATGAAGAGAAATTCAGACAGTCTTCTACTCTGTTTACAAATAAGATATTGATACAATTTTCTTCAGTAGTTTAAGATTATTATTTTCGTGTGGAGAGATGGGGGAGGGGGGCAAGGCTGTAAATTTTGAACTAATTTTCTTCACTATTGCCTCTTGCTACAATTGAATAGATTTAAATAAGGGATTATTTAAGGTTTCCATAGATACTTATTGAGAACCTTTCCATTTCATTTGTAGCTGAATGCCTCACAGGAAATCAATTGCATTCACTGAAAAAATAAAGCATTTCTTCAGGGCCACATGTTACTTTCATTTTGGTACTGTTCACTTCCCTTAATATCACATTTCCTCTGTTTATAGGGACATGTGCAGGAAACAAAAGAACACTACAAAGGCATTTCCTTGCTTAGTAAAAAAAAAAGAAAGTCATCGTCTCACTCTAAGCTTTTCACGCAACTCAAATATTAGTGCTGGATTTACCATCACAACAGAAACTTCTAACTGCCGAGCTTATGCTCTATGGAAAAGAATCATCGCCCCACATCATGCCCATCACTTGGACATCTAATGCCCAAGTTGCGTGCAGCAAAGAAATGGCATCCCTACGTGTCTCCTGCATCATCAGGCTGCTTCATAACGCTTCTCAAGTACTGCATCGTAACTTCTCCACGAAGCCCGGCAGCGATTTCTCCCCAGCGCAGAATCGATGCCACAAGCACTCGCCATTTCGCCTGAAAGTGGAAGAGGAAAAATAATTCGAACAGAGAACCGTAATACATGTTTTACATCACCAAGCTATTCTTGATGAAAGGGTCTGAAGTTAAACAGTGATTATCATCATCATCAGCCTGACTATGCCCATCGCAGGGCAAAGGCTTTTCCCATCTCTCTCTCCAATTAACCCTGCCCAGTACTGCGGTTAGTAAAGCTACAAATGTGGCTTGTTGGTTCTGCATAATTAACCCTGTGGTACTTTGGGTAAAAGCCGCTGCGGCAGCTCAGTGGTTATGGCGCTCAGTGGCTGCAGATCCGAAAGACGCGGGGTCGATCCCAGCCACGACGGTCACATTTCGATGCAGGCGAAATGCTAGAGGCCCGTGTACTGTGCAATGGTCAAAATTATCCGGAGTCCTTCACTACAACACCCCTCATAGGCCGAGTCATTTTGGGATGTTAAACCCCATATACCAAACCAAACTATGGGTAAGTATAGTGCATAAAAATGACCCGAACAGGCTATGCCGATATAAGCAAGCAAAAAAGCTCGTTTTTACATCTTCCTGTTGATGTCTGTACACAGAGTATGAACACACTATTGAAATTAATTAAACTAAGGATAGCACAGTGTGCTATAGAAAGGAGAATAATCGAGGCAAGTTTGGTTGGTTGGTTTATGGGGTTTAACGTCCCAAAGCGACTCAGGCTATGAGGGACGCCGTAGTGGAGGGCTCCGTAAATTTCGACCATCTGGGGTTCTTTAATGTGCACTGACATCGCACAGTACACGGGCCTCTAGAATTTCGTGGCATTTCTTAGCTCTACATTGTTCTCTTGCTGTTCCTCAAACTTTCTCGAGGCAAGTTTGAGAAACAGCAAGAGAACAATGTAGAGCTAAGAAATGCCACAATGGAAACCAACAGGCAAAATTAAACTGGGTTGGATATGTTACACAGTAAACAGATAACTGTCAAGCTGTTGGGGCAACACAGCAGATTCTGCCGGAAGGGAAACATGGCTGAGCACGACCAATATTCTGCTGGACAGATGAGGTTACGAAGGAAGTGTGCTTGTTGGGATACGGTGGCTGCAGCTGGCGTGGAGGCAGGGATAACGGGACAGCCCTAGGAGAGACCTTTCTACTGCAGTGGATGGGTGTGACCTGCTTGTTGATGATGATGATGACTCTCCCTCTCAGTCTAGTGCATCATTAATGGCAGCTGTGTCTGACCTGAATTGCGCTCTGCCGTGCGGACCTCACTTTTTCAAAATGCCTTTTGGGCCTTAGCGTCGGAGCAAATAAATGTTCACAGAGGGGCATGTGTGCTTGGGTGAGGTACCTAACCTTCCTTCAGCTGCTACTATCAGCGCTGACACTAAAAATGCGTAGTGCACTCCCTAATGAATCACACTGAAAAAATATGTACGCTGGGTACTACCAGCATTACTATAATAAGGGAGTAATTACTCATTGGCATTCACCCAAGCACAGCCATAAGGCCACCAAGGAAAGCTAAACAGCTTTCTCAGAAACTTCGTAGTTAAAGAAAAATTCGTCCTGGCGCGGGGTTCGAACCCAGGACCACCACTTCACCGAAGCAGTCGCTCTACCAACTGAGCTAACCGGGACGGCAAGCTTATGTTAGGGCGAGAGCGAATTGATCAATAACTCGAATTACACTGACAGGCTACCAATATGTGGACAGACAGATTTGAAGCGCTCTTTATAATGTTCCAAAGACTACGAAAAAAAAAAAGAAGAACTAAGAACAACACAATGGCATGCACTATGGAACAGTAATGAATGCAACAGACGTAAATGCACCAATACATCTGGGCCTTTGTGGTGGGAGACGGTTGTATCTCGTGCAGACACAATTACAACAAATTTTTAAGGCCTCAGATGTATTCTGGCTCGGTTTTGGGTTGAAGTCACGTACTGTGTCAGGCCCATGAAAGAAGACTGGAGTAGACCGGTGCTTGGTGCGTACACCATGGAGGAATTCAGGGCAGCAAACGCGTTCACTGGTCCTGTGGACTGAAGAGATCGGCACGCTCTTTCTGGCTCCTGAGAGAAACCTGAAGTGAGTATGAAATTAAACGTCCATACTCACAGTTATAGACGGCAATGCAGACTTTGCTGAGGAACTGCAGTTCGTGCAGTCTCACCAACCACTTGTCGAGGCTTTCACAGCTATGTGGGAGGAATGACGATAATAATAATTTGCACACTTGCAAACAGATTACTATGTAACTAAAGATAATATAAATAGTACAGTACATATTAATAATTACTATATTATTTTATTATTAATTAAATAACATTCCTTCAAAATCTTAATACTTTATTTGCATTCATGATGCGTTCCAAAGCGCGACAAGACGGAGACGAAAGGAAATAAACACACACGACAAGCGCTTACTAGCAACAAAAAAAGTTTATATCAACGCTGGGAATGAATAGGGAATAAATCTTTTCGCATCACGACCAGAAGACTAGGGAAATCGTCGAAGCTTATCATAATGCTAAGACAAAGGGCTGTGTCAGTGAGCCTTCAATTTTTCTGTCGGAGAAGGAACGTGCGTTTTTAGATAGTAACGGCTAATCTCTTTTTCTGTCTTGTTATTTTATGGTTCTTTGTGTTTTCTGTGATCCCTATTTATTCCCAGAGTTGCAATAAACATTTTTTGTTGCTAGTAAGCGCTTGTCGTGTGTGTTCTTTTCCTTCCGTCTCTGTCTTGTCGCGCTTTGGAACCCATCATGAATGTTTACCAACTTACCCAACTTTTTGCCCTCCTTTATTTGCATTAAGTAGGGTTGAATGGATTTCTAAAACGACGTAGCAGAGAAAGCACGAGACAAGCGCCGACTGCCGACCGAAGTTTTTATAAACGCAAACGAAAGCCCCAGAAAACGCCTTCACCAGCGCGTGTACGTTTCATGCGGGAATAATCAAAAACAAAACAACTGCACACAGCTTCAAGAGGTTAGTTTATATGCTTGTAAAACGTACATTTCTACTTCAGACACTTGTGTCTGGGTTATTGGCAGTGAAAAAAGGCTCCGAAAATTTCCCTGCTCAGCTTTCCACCTGCTCCGTTTTGTCGGGGTAGGTAGGTAAGTACGTAACGAATTAGTTTGATTTCGTTTATTGGGGTTTAACGTCCCAAAGCGACTCAGGCTATGAGAGACACCGTAGTGAAGGGCTCCGGAAATTTCGACCACCTGGGGTTCTTTAACGTGCACTGACATCGCACAGCACACGGGCCTCTAGAATTTCGCCTCCATCTAAATTCAGCCGCCGCGGCCGGGATCGAACCCGCGTCTTTAAGGCCAGGGTTCGATCCCGAGTGAACTGTAGAAAAATGTACCATGAAAGAAGGAAATGCGGTACGAACTTGAGCACAGACGTCGTGTCCACGATCACGACGCAGAGTACGTTTTCCGTGACTTTAGGGGCGCCATCCGCAAGCTTTTCCACCGAACCGAAGCTAGTCCTGCAAAGGTACAGTACGTTAATCAGCAAAATAATAATAACAATAATGAACATCTCACTAGGACTGAAGTGCCTGAAATGAATAAGAGATACTTGCGCAGTGCAGTGCTGAAATTCTGACTCGGCCGACAGCTCAACGAGCTGCTGACACAGGTCATCCCTCTGTGACGGGCTCCCACCGACAACCTGTCACAAGAAGAATAGTAGCAGCAAAGAAAGTGCGAAGCTGTCACTATGCTTACGCTGATACTTACGACAAAATTCAACGTGACAAATGGTCTCTTTCGCAATTCTTTCTGCTTTGGAATAGTTACACTAGCCATAGAGAACTGAACAAACCGCCGCCGATGCCGGCAGCCAACAACTTGACTTCGATTTCGGCTGCGGCTGGCTATATACGTTTCTGCTACCCAGTGGAGATTATTATTTGTTGCAATATTACCTAAAGTTAAAAAAAGAGCAATGTTAAAACAAATGTGTTGTAGTCATGAAGTTTTTTTTTTTAAAGTAAATGTGCGTAGCTGTAGAGGATAATTATAGCACATTAGATGGCGCCAGTGTTGAACTGTTTTGAAAGAGAACGCTTGTTCAACCGAATGACTTATGAGGTTAGGAATGCACACCTACAATGAATTGAAAGAAGCCCATTTAATGGCTCAAACGGCGAGATTATCCAATTCCAGAATTGTCAGGAGTATTCTAACCAGGCTTAGAATTAGCTTTCAACCCACGAATAAAGGCGCTAAAGTAGACTTGCCCTGCAGCCCTACTAATCAAACCACCTCCCAAAATCATGCTTCTCATCATGGAGGAAGAAAAAAACTAGGAGGGAGCATGACGTCACAATCTTGAAGCCTAGTCATAAAAAATATAGTGGAAAGCATCATGGGAAAAATGCCCTCACGTGACAAGGCAGCGGTAGCTCTTAGCCGGATTTCGGTTTCGGTTTCGCTCTCTCGCTCTACGAGCAACTGCGCGACCTTCTGCTTGTGTTCACTGACGGCTCCGTGGTGAGCACAAACTGCACGCTCGCCGCAACGGCCACCATCCCCGAGCGACGCGTGCGCTGACTGCGGCGCAGTGGAGACATTGGAGCGCTGTGCCGCTTCTGCAGTGCCGCATCGCGAGATGCTCGCGGCTTACAGGGTGCTGGGAATCACCCGGACAGTCTCGAAGCGCTCCTGTGGCCGTGCGGCAGTGCGCGCATCCGTGACAGCACAATGGTGAGCCTCTGTGCGTTCATCGAGCAGGCGGAATTGACTTCCCGCTTGATCTTCGCCATGTAGTGCACGCGTGACACGAACGCTACGTGGGTGCTACCTCGGACGGTATACGCGGCCGGGCGCCCCACCCCGGCCGCTATAGTGCAGTGTGCCGCGCGCGATTAGTCCGAGACAGGACGCTAAGTGCGCGCGGCTATGTAATACATGCAGTTTACTTCTTTTTGTAAGTGATTGTGCGTTGTGGCCGGGAGACCCCGCGCAGGGGCAGACGTAAAGCCGCCGGCACTCTCTCGTCAGCGAGAGAGAGAGAAATACTTCACTGCTGCATTTCACGTCGGAACCGCGTATCCCTAGTAGCACAGATTGCTGCTGGAACATTGCAGCAATGTTACCTATTTAGGCTGCATTAACGTGGCTAGTGTCCTCCTTTGGCAATATCAAGACAACATATGTGAAAAACATGGCTGCTACATTTCCCACGATGTTGTGTCCACATATGTACAACATTGCTGCAATGTTGCCACAATGTTTCATAACATCAATGTAACATTCTTGAAAATGTTAGCAACCCTACACAAGCATGCAGGCCTGCCAATTGGTAAGCTTCACAACATATCATAACGCTTTTCGAGGACCAAGAGCGACCGACACTTGAACTCCACAATACAGTACAACATGTAACTCATACACTCACCTCCGAGCGGATAACATAGAGTCAAGCATATATATAGCCGTTCCTGAAGGGTGTCCCAAGGGTGACAGTGGCGAATCGGTAATAAACAAAGCTTTGCGACATATTAATCGAGCTGTGCATGCAATTTATAGCAGGCGCAACAGAAGAGGTTTAGTTGCAAAGTACTGCTAGTTGAAAAAAATGTTTACTGTAGCAACAGTCAGAAAACTTCTGGAACTCTGTGCTTGAAATATATTTGTAATGTTGCTTTATTGTTATGATTCAACCATTATAATAACGTTCATCAGGCTGTATTGCCTCAACGTTGCTTCTCGATGTTGTTCCAAAGATGGCAGATGGTATGTTATTCTAACGAATTTCTGAGCATTTGGCTGCAATGTTAGCAGAGAGTGACATCCTGACCAACTTATGGACATGTTGCTGTAACGTTGGAGTATGTTGCACAACATTATAAAACATTGGCGACATTGCCATAACGTTCTGGCGACTTTTTGTGCTACTAGGGATGTGCGCGAGCGTATTCGGCGCGACTTGTGCCTCGAGAATAGCGGAGAACGGCGGGCCCATGGGCGGGCCGAAGTCCGCCTGCCCGAGAAATAGAATCTGGCGCAGCGCGCCGGAGCGCTCGAACACGTCCGTCCGCCGTGAGCGCTCTGGAAGCCACTGCGCCCTTTTTTAGAGGCTCGTTTTCTTCGCCTACTCTCGAGTTCTTCGCTTATAGCATGTGCTGAAATAAACGCTCCGTATGGGTGTATAACGACGAAAGGAATTCCTCTCCATTCTCTTTATGAACCACAGTTGAACAGCGACGAGGTCGCGGCCGCACCCTTTTGATGAAAAGTTTACCTGCAGTTTTCTACAGTGAACCCAAAAACTCAAGAGTGTAATCAACAGAAGTGTTGAGACGCGAAGCCTTCAGACAACCTCGGTACGCATTCCGCCAAAGCTGCAAGACAGGCGCTGCGCTTCTGCACTACATCGGAGCACGGACGTTGACTAAAAAGCACCGCTGGTTGGAAGTCTGGTAACTGTGGAGGAGGGCCTATTTCCCAAGAGTCAGTGCGCAAAAGGGCCCTCGGCAGCGGCGTCAGAGGAGGATGGCTTGTAGAGGCTGAGCGCACTCTCTCCTAGTTTTTTTTCCTCCATGCTTCTCATACTCCATAAGGGTAGAAGACAAGCACGAGCCATAGCCTTACATAATAAATACGGACAGTGCGCTGTAACAAGTTATGTAGGTGCTAGAGAATACAAACACACGAATAGCTTTGAAATTGTGGCTGTGAAGAATCGTGACCCCATCGTGTCGGCAACAATCAAAACGAAATCGTCTGAAACGGCAGAAGAGGCAGCAATAGCCCTCGCCCCAGCGCATACCCAAGAGAGCATCAGTCTCAGCTACTCCAAAATGGCTATCTGTAATTTCGCAAAAGGGCGGCTCCTCCCTAAATTCTCACCAAATTATTCCGAACTGATATGAGTCCCAGCCCATTGGGAATCCGGGAAACGAGGCAGCCCACAATAAATCCCGAGGTTTCATCGACCAGGCAGGGCCCGGGATGAGTCTGGCTCCCTGAATTTCACGAAGGACTCCATGATCACATATCGTGATCTAACCAATCATTTCAAGCTATAGAGAGGAGACCTTTCCCCCTTACGCACAAAAGCCTGACTAGATATCAAGAGTCTACGTGGCGTTGTCTACATACGAGATCGATACGCACCCCATCACACCTCGCGCACATTTATCTTGATCTATACAACCCGAACTGTAGGTGGTATACAACTTTATTGCCACAAAATGGAAGGGATTAGTTGGGGTTGGGGCGAGTCGAGGGTGCCCTCCAGTCGGGGGCGACCTCTTGAGCTCGCATGATGAGGGCAATTGAGTTGCGTTGTTTTTCTTGAACTGGCCAAGAGCCTGTCCCATTCCTCCGCTGAGGGAGCTGGCAAAAGTATCGTTGGGGGGGGGGGGGGGGGGGGGGGGGTTTGCTATCGCATTCCCATAAAATATGGTCTTGTGCGTGCCGTCACCGCAGTGCGGGCATGCAGGGTCATATTCACCGTTTGTATGGCCTTGTTAGTAGGGGTCTGAGCGTCGTGGCTTGCGCCCTGTCCAGGCCGGGGTGAAGGGCGGGATACGTGCATCTTTGCTCGCGATAAAAGTTTGTAATTTCCGCGTACGAGCGAGGCGCCTCGGCGGGGGCGTCCGTTCCCGAGAAGTCTCCCGTCCCCCGGTTGGTTAAACCTCGGGCTAAACGGTCGACCCCCTCGTTTCCGGAGTTACCCGCGTGAGCCGGAACCCATACGAGATTGATGTTGTGATTGAGAGTTCGGTCGCGTATAATCCGCATTGCGAGCGCGCTTACCGAGTTTTTGGCGAAATTTTGAATGGCGCTCATATAGTCGCGAACAGTTTTGGTGCGGGGATCCGCGATGGCCAATGCGATAGCTACCTCTGCCTCGCGATAGAGCTAGCGTGAAAGGTTATGGCGTTAACGAGGGCTCACTATGGAGTAGCCATACATGCCACGTATGTTCCAGCTTTGATGTGTTGAGCTGCGTCCAGGTACTGCTCGTGGTTCTGTTTCTCAAGGGCCTGCGCCCTTGCTTTCCGGCGAGCGTCGTGTCTGCCTGGCAGCATGTTCTTGGCTACAGGTTTATCAACTAGTCTGCTAGTAATGTCGACTGATAAATGTGATGTTGCACATCTCATAGGGGTGGATGTGGAGTTTGTCGAGAATTACGCGTCCCGCAGCAGTGCGCGACAAGCGGGTCACTTGCGCCGTCTTATGGGCTTCGATTATATATTCAGCGAGCGTGTTAAAAATTCCCAACTGCAGCAGTCGATCTGAGTTGGCATATGCCGGCAGGCTGAGGGCCGCCTTGTATGCTGTTCTTAAGGTGTTATTAAGTGCATCTTCGTCCCTGCGACGCAGATGATAGTACGGGCAAGCGTACGTGATTCGACATATCATGAATGATTGCATGATCCTCCATAGGTCGGCTTCTCTCATGCCCCGGCGATCCGCCGTCTACGCGTCACAGCGCACCAGATAGGCGGGCTGGTGAGGCGCATTGCCACCCGAACTGTAAACTGCAGACCAACGAGCCAACTATATCTACAGGTCGCCGGTTCGAACCCCTGCCGCGAGCTAGATGCTGCACGAAACGCTGAATCGTATGGCACTATACCCGGAGCATACTGCGGAAAAGGTTGGCATACAGTTGTTTTTACGCAGCCCCCGATGATTTCCGACACGCGGGGCCGACTACTACGCCGACGGCTTTTCGACCGTGTAAAACTGAAAGATATATAGAGAAGTTAATTTCATGTTCTTCGTTCGTCGCGGCTGTCATGTTGTTCCCGCATTGTTGCTCTGCCAGACATCTTGGGACGCGTTCGATTTCGCACGAAGCCGTCCAGGAGGGAACCACCGAGTCGTGCCATCTTCGGATGTGTAATTAAAAAGGCAGCGCCAAATCTAGATACCACCTTATTTCCGCTTGCCGAAACCATCGGCTCGAAACAAGCATTTCTGGAGAACACAATATTAAATACCATGATTTCGGCGATATCTTTGGACATTCAGGCGCCACCTTATTCAGCATGCAAAGAATAAAGACCTTATGCTTTATCTACGACGCAGGGCACCTTCAAATTACTGCGTAGCATACTAAAACAAGTTAACAAGCACAGGGTATGGAGCAAATGTCCTACAGCGAAATGAAACTATTAATTCACGGAAACCTAAGAAACAAAATAAAGCGAAAGCAAAGCCTCCACAGAGCTGGCTGAAAGGCACTCCACGCGTGCCTTTGTTACGTACGCGGATGTTGTTACGGTTTATCTAAAGTTACAATACCATATGTTTAGCTCGTGCTATTTGAATAATACTCGAGATAATTTAATTAAATTTTAAATATAGCTTGAAACCTTCAGATGTCAATAGGGAAGTTGTGGAGCTCCACAAATGCTTGTTGTTTATGAGACCCATTTACGGCCAAGAATATTTCCAAATTAGAAAGAGTGCAGAGGACAGCGGCCCGTTTCATTTGCAATAGATTTATTTATTTATTTATAAAATACTGCCAACTGCCTCTTGGCAGTCAAAGCAGGGGTGGATACATTGTTCTTGAACAATTGCTAAGGTGAGTTTAACAGCGGCAAAGAAAGAAAACATGCTATTGACAATCAGCCATGAAGGAATGTGCACAATCAAAAACACACAAAAAAAGAAAGAAGGAATACACTTTGAAAGGCGGACGGCAAAGCAAGAAGCGTTGTAAAGAAATACTTGCAGCATCATAGATAAGATGACACGGCTGTAACAAAAGATTCAACTGAGGGCATGTCAGCTACTTCATAGGGTAAGGCGTTCCACTCAGCTGTGGTTCGAGGAAAGAATGATGAACGGTAGGCGTTAGTTTTAACCTGCGGCATTACAATTGTTTTGCTGTGCTTGCCTCTCGTTTTCCTGGATTCGTTGAAGTGCATGTAATTATGAAAATTTATTTTGACATGGTGGTTGACAATACTGTACATCATTTGTAGGCGGTGTAGTTTGCGGCGCATTTCTAGCGACGGGAGCCCAGCTCGTGTTCTCAGGTCTGAAACAGAGATACTTCTATGGTAAGCGTTAAAAATGAATCGAAGTGCTTTCTTTTGTACCCCTTCAATGTGATTGATGTTTTTCTTAGTATGAGGGTCCCAAACAGTGTCAGCGTAATCAAGAATTGGCCTAACGAGTGTCGTGAATGCTGCAAGTTTTGTTGCACTAGTGCAGTGCCTCATGCGGTGCTTTAATAACCACAGCTTTTTTAGTGACGCCGACACAACATATTCAACATGTGCGTTCCACGTTAATTTGGAGTCAATTATAACACCAAGATATTTGAAGTTGTCAACCCGCTTGACATCAGCATTGTTAATTTTGTAAGTATATATTAACGGTTTTTTCTTTCTTGTGACCATCATGTGGGCACATTTAGAGACATTTAGGTTCATACGCCAGGATTGACACCAACTGGTAATTGCAGAGAGGTAATCACGTAGCACAATTTGATCTTGCACAGATTCGATGACCTGGTACACGATGCAGTCATCGGCAAAGAACCGGCATTGTACAGAGGAATCCAAAGACAGGTCATTTAAATAGATCAGAAAAAGAAGAGGTCCAAGGACAGAACCTTGTGGTACACCGGATAATACAGGGGCAGATGAAGAAAGTGAGTTTTCAATGCAGACATACTGTTGTCGATTGGATAAGTAACAATCAAGCCAATTCAAAATTTGTTCATTTTGCAATACACTTTTTAGCTTAAGTAATAACCTTTTGTGACAGACTCGGTCAAACGCCTTTTCGAAGTCGAGGAACAGTATATCAATTTGCCCACCCCGATCCAAAGCTACCATGAGATCATTAGTAGTGTGTAGTAGTTGCGTAACCGTGGATAGGCCACGTCGAAAACCGTGCTGTCCCTCAGAAAAGAAATTATTATTTTCCAGAAAACTGCTTATATGCTTAAAAATAAAGTGCTCCATTACCTTGCTAGCGGTGCACAGGAGCGAAACAGGCCTGTAATTGTTGACACTAGCCTTATCTCCAGATTTGTGAATAGGGATGACCCCAGACAACACCAAAGATCCGTAGGACGTCCCAAAAATGTACGCACGTCCCACATCCCTAACAGGACGTCCCTGGGACATCCGTATGAAGTCCGCACTGGGATTATCCCGGGAACAGTCGCGGCTCGAACGTTATACGGACATGACGTCCGTATAAAAGCCGCGGTGGGATCATCCCGAAAACAGTCGCAGATCGGTTGTTATAAGGAAATGTTTATATTCAGAGGGTCTGAATCGTGCAGATGGCCATACAATTCTCATGAGCGCTCGAGTGGCACGCTCCACTGTCCTTTTCCGACGTCTTTGGCTAGCGGGCTTGATACAGCTGTTTAGAACAAGTAAACAATAATCCATGCGATGTATAAGCGCAAGATGTCACAAAGTAATAAACAACCCAGTACTTATTTTTTGAAAGAGCCAAAAAACCGTTAAAAGCAGGACGAGAATAAGCAATTCCAAAAGGGCCATTAGCTGAATACAGAAACCCTAAACTTTAAAACTTCGAAATTAGGGAAGGGCGACCTAATTACTCTAACTGAACCTGGCTCAAATAGTCTAATTCCCGTTTTGTTATAGCTATCGAGGGTGAGCTTACACTCTAGCTTCTCCTCCAAGCTCACAACATAACCACCTTGACGCAAAATTGTATTCCCGCCTTCCGACCATAACAGCCACTGACGATGACAGTGACACCACAGCAACAACAACTGGCAACTTTTTCGTGCTCTTAGAGCAATGATCATGAAAATTAATAAGACACATCCTTTTTTGCAGTTATTTTTTTGTTTATTTAGGATCACAGTTTTATTTTTGTCTTAGGTGCATGTTGCTTAAAAAGGCTCTTTGCTCATTAGCTCAATGGCACCACCATCGTCATCGCACTACTGAAGGTTTGAGCACGTTTGAGGCGTGTATTAGCCAGTTTTCCGTTTTTTGGACCAAAATTTCAGGTAATTATTGACGCTCCTACTGCATGTTGGTTGCGTAACGAGTGTAATTTTTTTTTACGTATTCAGCAAGGTTCCAGCAGCGGGAAACACGGATGGCACATGCGGCAAGTGAAAGTAAGTGGCAGTCGGTAGTCCTCGCCTGGTGTGTGAGCCGTGTAGCGTGATTTCTAGCTTTTGAAGTAATTTTAGCGGCGGTATTAAAGTTCAGTGACTGATGCTGGCTCAACATGAGCAGAAGCTTACTGGGGGCCAGTATATTAATCTGGTGACAGCATAATGGCTACGGTGCCGAGGAGTACTGCTTACAGGCGTGCACGCCGAGAGGCACGTCGTGATAGCTAATAGCGTCGGCTGCTGGCGATGGTGTTGCATACGACCCTTCCTGATCCGTGTGCTGCTACAAAGTCGCAAGAGCAACTAGATCCTAGCTCGTCGCATGTTCCGTGCCTTCAACATTCGACTGAATATGCGCCTAAAGTTCCTGTTCTACTTTTGATTTGGTTTATTGGTTTGTTTGGGTTGAACGTCCTAAAGCAACATCGGGCTCAGAGGGACACCGTAGTGAAGGGCTCCGGAAATTTCGACCGCTTGGGGTTCTTTAATAGGCACTGACATCGCGCAGTACACGAGCCTCTAAAATTTCACCTCCAACGAAATTCGGCCGCCGCGGCGTGAATCGAACCCGCACCTTTCGGGACAGCAGCCGAGCGCAGTAACCACTGAGCCGGGCCGGGGCTGTTTTAATTTTGTATTCTGTTTATAACTGTTGCATGCGCATAGATTTTCTTTTATTGGTTTGTAACCTTGATATATATAGTATTGAAGAGAACTGTTGCAATTTCATTTGAACTATATGTGTTGTTTGGGCCTTTTGCATCCAAAAAAATGAGGTCATGCATGTTTTTACATATGAATTTTTTGCTGGCGAGGGCCAAATCTGCCCCTGTGTCATATGGACGGCTCATAATGGAGGGTATATGCATGTTTAATTGTGCCGCCTAGGGATACCTCACAACAGCATGCCAGCTGCCTTCAATATGATTAAAACTGACTATAGCAATAGAGTTCCCCACTGTTAACTTTAGAAATCCTGATTTTATTTTCTTGGTCTGATTTCGAACCTAATTCTGTTTTGATCTAGAGAAATCACATGACTGTGCAAGATGGAGACACTGCAAGAGAAAAGACATCTCACATTCTGCGAAGTATTCTAACATCTGAACTGGCTTCTAGCTACAGCTGGTATGGTGCCAAGGGAAGAACAGGCTCTGTGAGCTGAATATATGCAAAATCATGTGCAGTAAGTATTATTTGGAGGAAGCTATTTCAAATCTTAAAGGAGCACAGATATAAAATTTTAAACTCAAATAAGTGATCCGATCTGTGTCCTGGGCACAAAGGGTTTTACTATTCCAAATTCTCTGATTTCACTGATTCCACATGCCAAAAATCATTGACAGAGGAGCTGTTAGCCAATGCTGACATCTATCATCTATATATGGACTGGTTGGCAGAGTCACTAGCAAAACATGGGGTAAGTCCTAACCATGCCATCACATGATGCCATAATGGACTCCAGCACTGGCATTGACCTGACAGAGACCAAAACTACTCATATAAAACAGTTTAACTGTTCACACTGTGGACTAGATATTTAAGCTCATTTCCATGATTAATAGGCTTTTACGTCTCATTAAAAGCAGAAAAATGAACACCTCAAAACACTGTGTCTGTATCCCTTTAAGACTTCGAATATAAATAAGATCACAGAATCAATATCTACATTAAGCGCTTATAATTGAATTTGTAGCTCTTGGTAGGATTGCGTCAAGACCAGTGATATTTGCTTCGAAAAAAAAATGCCAAATTTTCATTGTTTATTTTCAGATCTGCACATTCGCGCACTTCACAACTACCCACATGGATTTTTGTTGTCATCTGGTTCATTGGCTCATGGCTGCAGTGCCATGAATGTTACCACAGGTTAGAACAAGCTAGAATTACAGCTTTCATAGTGTGCATTTGCGACTGTTTTCATACTGCCTGCACAGAAGGCATGGTCCAGCTATGGAATTGGTAATAAGATGTGTAGAAATACGCCATCCTTTGTTACTCAAGCCCATGCCCTTTGCCTGCTGGTTCAAAATTAAGGAAATGCAGTAAAGTTTGGGTACAAAAATTTTTAGAGGTGAGATATATTTGTCTATAAAAAATACATAACATATACCCTCTCATTTGTATATAGGTTGCCTAACCGACCAGCAGACCTCAACTCAGGCACAGCAAACTACGCTGAAAGAAATCGAAAAGGCAGCCATGTCATGTTTTCGGCATGCAACTGAACGGGTAATGCGCAAGAAAACTGGGGAACAAAGCTGTGCTCCTGAGAAAACTGAATGGTGAGTGTGTTGCTAGTGTGCTACATTTTTTTATTGATTTTTTATCTTGGGTTGAGGATTTTTCATTCCAAACTTGATATTTTTCCTTTGACACTATGCTGAGAGATGATTGATTTTGAGAGAGCACAGAATTCAGTAGATTATTTCAATAGATACCGTGAAAACTTCTGCATATCAGCCTGTGTAGTTAGGTAGAATCATGAAATGTATCTTTAAGTTAACTTGGGTATTCTTAGCCTGCTAAGTCCTCACGCACCTCTCTTTACTTGGCCGTCTGTTTGTGGTGGTTTTACTCCTGGAAGTATGTACATTTACTTGTGCAAGGATTAATTCCTTGCCGCAAGTACCATTTGGTGCCAACACCATGTGAAGGTGCTGCAATTTGTATATTGTGCTGCAAGTTTTTTTTTTTTCAAATGCAGTCAGTGATTGAAAAAAAAGGTGAACTGAAAGAAGTGTCTATATGTATTAGGTTTTTTTTTGTCTTCCTTCCAGCAAGGCAGCCTATTTCAGCATTGGCCCAGGTGGCAGGATTTCTGCTTTACATGTATACATGACTCTTCTTTTCGGTGACACTATAGCAGAACCGAAAAGAAGACTGCCTAGAATGAGAAGCCGAGCATTATCTTGAAAACGTGTCACTTTATTGATACCTAGCAGTTGTAGTATACTTAAGTGTCTAGAAATGCGATGCTTTGTGCTTGAACAATTTCTTTTTCTCTGACCAAGCTGGGGATTTTGTTGCCCATCTGAAATTTGCTTGTATCGAGCTATACTTGCTGTTATGGTCTCTAGTCCCACTATGCTTGTGTAAATTTGCTCCTGACTGCTACTACTAGAGTTATTTTTCACCCCCGTAGTGCTGTTCCAGCAAAAAAAAGAGGATATGTGGATTTTAATGACTTTTATTGTCTATGTAAGAGACGACCATAGTTCCGGTGGCTTGTAGCAGTCTTATAACTTGTTAATGTTAATATCATACTATATGCAGCGTCTTTTAGATTTTTTTCTTCTGGCCGTGCTAGTTGCCTTAAAGGCCATCTACTCCTTATGCACACTTATACGTGCTTTTTATTTCTAGTCCTGTGCTTGCTGAAATGTGATTCTGAATGGTTGTGCTTGTGTCAATATTTCAACCTCTGATCTGTGTGCATGTATTGCTGTTATAGCGAAAAAAAAGGCTCATTTGTGATTTAATCTTTATTGTTTTGAGTGAGACAAGTATAGTTCCTGTACCTTGTAGCAGTCAGACAACCTGTCTTATTCCACATGCAGCTTGACTGAAATGTTTATCTTCTGACCATGCTAATTGCCGTGAAGGCCACCTACTACTTATGCACAGCTGTATGCCTGCTTTTATCTCTAGTTGCATGCTTGCTGAAATTTGATCCTGACAGATAGTGCTTATGTTATTATTTTAATTTGTAATCTGTGTAGTCGGGTTGTATTGCTGTTATAGCAAGAAAGGGTCATTTGTGTTTTAAGAACATTGATTATTCTAAATAAGACAATAGTTCCTATGCCTTATTGCAGTCACATAATTTGCCTCATTTTAGCTATGCTACGTGCAGTGTGATCGAGATTTTTTCACCTCTGCTGCGTATGCTTGTATTGTTGTTTCAGTAACAAAAAAGTTGCATTTGTGTTTTTAGTTTGGTTTTTGGCGTTTTACATCCCAAAGCGACCCAGGCTATAAGGGATGCCATAGTGGAGGGCTCCAGATAATTTCGACTACCTGGAGTCCTCTAGCATGCACTGACATCGCACAGTACACTGGCCTCTTAACTTCTCACCTCCTTCGAAATGGGACTGCCATGGCTGGGATCAAACCCGCGTCTTTTGGGTCAGCAGCCGAGCGCCATATGACCAATGAGGCACTGAGTGGCATATTTGTGTTTTGTTGCGTTCATTATTTATGAGACAGTCATATAATATTCATGCCTTACAGTATGCCGCTACTGTTTGTTTTAATGTCATGCCCTTTGCAGTGCAATTAATATTTTTTGTTCAGACCAAGATAATCATCCCGAAGCCTGTTTAGACCTTACATGACTTATATGTATATACCTGCTGTTTTAGCCGTATAGTTATTTTGCATCTCTCTATTTTGCAACTCTGCATCTGGGGTTGGCTTGGCTACTTATTGTATTGGAATCCTACTGCTTCAAGTTTGAAAACGTGATAATGTTGGCTCATACTAACCAGACAAGCTAAACATAATTAATGAAGCCTATTACACACATTGCGAAGCAAGGTCTATGTGCACACCATCCATGAACTTGCTCTTAATAACGAGAAATGCCTGAGAGGAGCTGTTAAAGCTGTGTTAGTGCTTCCTTTATGTGAGTTCTGTTTCATGTGCTGTTATTAATAAATAAAATTCAGCTGTGAATCAGCATTCGGCCTGATCATCAGCATGCCCCATATATTTGAATAAAACTATTTTAGCCAAAGCTTTGTGTTTTAAATCACTGTGCAGCATAATCCAGGCCTGTGTTCTAACTTTGTGTCGTTTTTACTATAGCATCGCTCTCGGCCATATGCAATTGGCCGAAATGCCAGAAGCGGAAGCTGGTTCTGTTGCGGCTATGAGGCACTGCTTCTGCTTTTGGTATTTTGGTCAGTCATGCGTGACCAGTAGCGACACTTTTGAAAAGGACACGAGGTTATATTGGGTCCTGGCCAAGGAAAAAATAAAAATAGTAACGTCCTGTTGCAGTCCTGCGAAGGTCCCAAAAATGTACTCGTCAGACATCCGAAGGACTTCTTTCGGCGTTTCACTTCGGATGTTTGCAGGATTTTTTCGGGACATCCGCGGGATGTGCGTAAAGTCCTGCCGCGGACTTCCCAAGGACGTCCTTAGGATGTAGGTGTGTTGTCTGGGACCTTAGCCATTTTCCAATCATCGGGAATACAATCATCGGGAATACAAACGAACAGATAGTGTGGTTGGTTTGGGTTTGGTTTATGGGGTTTAACGTCCCAAAGACTAAGGCTATGAGAGTGTAACAGCTATGATCAATTCTATTGGCCAAGCGAGGTTGAAATTTTTGTACCTAATATATAATAATCTGATTAGAATAAACACCCATGATTATATTACTCCTGTTTCACGAGGAAGTACGCGTTATAACCATGGAAAAATGCTGCAAGAATTTCGTACATGCTCTAAAACAGTTAAACACTCATTTTTTTTTCTCAAATCAATTGCAGAACAACACCATCTGTCGGGCTAGTTGGTTGCGATCCATATGTATCAGCAGCGCGAACACCACATAGGAAGAAGAAGCAAAATTCGCGCCCTCAAATCTGTTTTTTTCCATTTTTCCATTTGCGCACACTCAAACTTTTTGCCGTGTTCTTGCCTTCTCGTGTTTTTAGCAGAATTCGCGCCCTCAACCCTGTTTTTCCATTTTTCCATTTGCGCACACTCAACCCTGTTTTTACATTGTCTTGTTTTTCCGCATGTCATTCGTGCTTCATTTCATGGAAGTCTTTGTATAGTGCGATAGTAGTTATCATTTTGACGCCCTGGACATCGTGTTGGTCCCAATTCGATCGCGCGCCTTGATTACCCCCCTGGTGGGATTTTACCTGGTATGTGTATAAAAGTGCGGGTTCAGTTTTTGCTCAAATAAAAGTTGGAAGTTCAGCGCTCTTTACCTTCTTCTCCTTCTTCTTCCTGTGTGGTGTTCGCGCTGCTGATACATATCAATTGCAGAGTGGAATGAATTGCCGAAGTGTAGTGAACAGCCGAAATGTAGAAACGTTTGTTGATAATTTGAGATCCTTTTGTATGTGAAACCCTTGTCTTTTTGGTTTCTTTTTTCGTATCATCGTTTGCTCTTGCATGACGTTCGTGCATATCTTGTTGTTTTTTTATTTGTATCTGTGCTCATGCCTGCTTGGAGTCAAGCGACTCTGCAGTATTAAATAAATAAATAAATATTGTCCAACCCATGCACTTCCAACGAGACAGACTTATCGTGGCCGTTTTTATTAGGGAAAAACGGAAGCCCGCGGAGTTTAAAACATACCACGTGACAGCGCGCTCCGTGCTCCTGGATGCGCCTAAAACATTGACTACAGCGCTCTCATCCGTGCTTTGTAAAAAACATCCCTCGCTTCGCGCCTTTCGTGCTGCCCAAGACAGAACTTCGGGTTGTGCTTGGTTCCAAGATAAGCGCCAGTGGGTACGGTCGGCAGTTGAAAGAAAGCGCGGCTCCCATTTCTGCGGTGATAATTGCGCTCTCACGTTAGTAGAATGCATGCGGAGGAACGATGACAATCTCATGAGTTCGAATTCGGGAGCAAGTTCCCAACACGTAAAGACGCATAAACAAGCCTGATAACGTCGTATGAATTACGCAGAAAAACGGGAGCCGCGCTTTCTTTCAAGTGCCGCCCGAGCCCACTAGCGCTTATCTTGGAACCAAGCGCAATGGGAAGCTCTGTCTGGGGCAGCACGAATGGCGCGAAGCGAGTGATGTTTTTTACAAAGCACGAATGAGAGCGCTCTAGTCACGGCACGGCGCATCCGGGCGCACGGAGCGCGCTGTCACGTGGTAGCTTTTAAACTCCGCGGGCCTTCGTTTTTCCCGAATAAAAACGGTCACGCTAAGTCTATCTCGTTGGAGCTCCACAACGTTCCTATTGACGCCTGACCGTTTCAAGCTATATTTAAAAAAGTTAATTTGTTCATCTCAACTAATTATTCAAATAGGACGAGCGAAAAAAAATGGTGCTGTAACTTCAGAAAAACCCTAACAATATCGCGATCAAAGCATCAATTTCACCTATGCGACGACGCAGAAGCTTCCTCAACACACCCATGCGGTAGAAATATGTTGAGTACTGGGAAAGATACCACATTTAGCATACCGTGTACCGTGCTACCGTTTCCGTTACCGGAGTACTGAGGCCCGCCCACTGCCCGTGAGCACGCGCTGATTAGTCCCGATGCTGCAGGCGCGCGTGTAGCTGCCGGCTACGTGGCGCCATCTCGCATCGTCAAGGCGATTTATGCATGCCATTGGCTGCGTGCGGGCTCCCGGTATTCCGGTACCGGTAACGGGAACACGGTACACGGTATGCTAAAGGTGTCTACAAAACGCGTTCAACGTACGTAGTACTATAGTAGTACGTACAGTCTTTGTCAAAAGTAACCAGGCTGCATGGTTTGCTTCTAGCTCGTACAGTGGAGCCCTTACAGTTTCCCTGAAGCTTAAATGGTCGTTATAGGTAAGGACTGGAGGTCTTCTTACCTTCCAACACGTTTTGATCTTTAGGAAAGCCACAAGGGCTCCACTATATAAGCTAGAATCAAACCATGCAACCGGGTTACTTTTGACAAAGACGGTACATACATACAATGGTGCCTCGATGCGCACTGCCTCTAGCACTCCTCGTACCAGTAGCGCCCTCTCTCGAGCACCCGGCAGTCATCCGGCCGGCCGGCCCGTCCTCCGATGCCGATCGTCACACTGCCCAGTAGTCTGCCGCTCCACTACAAGTTCGCTGACTTCACGTTTTGCCTAGCGGGCACGACCGGTGCTAACGACCAACGGCTGCCGGATCGGTGCTACCGTTGTGTATGCCCCAATCATGACCTAGGACATTTTCGGCTGGAGGCGAAGTACTGTTTTTACGAGCATTCACCGTGGCGTGCCCGTTGCGTCTCCGGCCTGACATGTGAGTGGATGAATACTTGTTACTTTTCGTTTATGTGCAGTACTGTGCATGGTTAAAAGAGCTTGGTTTTCGTGTTTTTGTATTCAGAGAGTGCATATCACGTTTTCAAGTGCATTGTTTCAACAGCGTAGACCGGAGGGCTACTTGATAATCGTCTAAATAACGCACAAGACAGGGCACAAGAAGAAAACATGACCAACTTGAGCGCTGCGAACAGCTGAAGCGAGCGGGAAAACTCCGCCTTCGATGAGCATGTGCGCTGTATTTTTGAGCACCGGATATCAAAGCGATAAAAACTGAACATGACGGTGGGAGATTGAGAAAGTACAAGAAGGAAGAGGAAAGACTGGCAAAACGAAGTGCTTTATAGCGCTTGAAATGGTAACCGCAGCATAAGAATGCATATCTAGAAACCTGCGTTGTATGTCATGTAGTCATTTAAGGCAGAAAGCTGGGATAGTCGGTGTTTGGATTTTAGTTCGCTGCAGTAGAATCTCGTCGTTTGTCCCAGTGTGGCACGAAACGTCGTCGTACGCGGGGGTATGCTGTCTCCATTCGTGGAAGGTAGGAAGGGGCTGCTGGTGCTGCTAGGCAAGAAGCCTTCTCTCCCTCCTTGCATGGTAAAGTGCATGGCCCTTTGTAACGCCCCCTCGGCCTGTGTCCCCCTCCTTCCTGCTGTGTCTGCTCACTGCATGGCTGTAATGCCCTCTCCCCCTTTGGATGAGCGGCTTGCGAGGGGAGCGCTCGGTGGGGAGCGGTCCCCCCTCCCCTTCAGTACATCCCGTCCGGCCGTAGCTGGGGCAAGGGTTTTTATTTGTAAATGCTTTTTGTTTTGTTAGTGCTATTGTCAGCGGGTTTTCAGTGGACAAGGGTCTCCTCCCAGGCATGTTTACGCTTTCGTTTTTGTGATGCTGTTGCCGGTTCCCGATTTCGCGAGCACTGTGCGCGAGCTCCAGGCTTGGTGGACGCTGACACAACAGCTGCACCCAGCTCTGAGAGAAAGGGACACTTGCCGCCGTTTCGAAGGGCGACTGTACCTTTCAAAACATGCCTGTACAAAAATTCAGCCGCATGTCACGATGTTCATTTTTTAATCTAAACTAAAATTTCTACCTTTACTACAATACTCCGGTAGTGCTTACGAAGCGAGAATTAAGACGAAAGAATTCGCATAAAGGTTTCGTAATATTAGTACAACACTCAGCACAAGTACTCAGCGCACGCCTGTGGTTCGCCGTCACTCACACTATATGGCGTTCGCACGGCGAGTTTACACCCACCTGCAAATCCGATATTCTCCCAAAAACTCGCAAGCCTCGCAGAGCCAAGTTCAGCCGCCTTGCGGACAAGTCAGCGTGTGGTGTTCCAGCGGATGAAGCACGCGTGTCTCGTATCTTCCCAGGGTCTCCAGTGGTAATATGCGATGGCCGTAGAGAGTTATTTTTGTTCATGGATCCTCCATGTTTTTGTTGCACGCCGAGAGCGCTCCCCCCCCCCCCCCCCCCCCCCCGGTAGCACACGATTACATCTGCAGTGATACCAAATCAAAACAACTAAAGCATACGCCTCATATTCGACAACGGAGAACATCCATCCAGTCCGCCGCTTCGTTTCGCAGTACTTAATTCGGTATTTTGAGCATGCAACACAATGACAGTTTTACCTCGAGGTACACATCTAAACGTTGTGATCGCTGACTTGCGAAACGCATTTCATTCATTTTTTCATTCATTTCATTTATTTATTTATTGCTCTTTGTTGCTTTACAAATGTACGCAAACACTGCTCCGACCCATAGCCTACGGCTATTAATGGGTCTAATAGAAAAAGGTATACAAGCATGCAGGCAACAATATACCAAAATAAAGACAGCGCAAGTTAGTATAAAGAAGGCTATACATCACTCTCAACACTTGTAAGAGCATCAACAAAAGAAACAGATATATTACAGATTATATGAACTAAAAACTTACAGATGAAACAAAACGCGTAGAACTTACACAAGAATTAAGGCATCACAAAAAGCTAGGGGAAAATAACTGGCAAATCTTTATAAAGCATCATAAGGGTACAACACACGAGAAGAGGATAAACATATTTCAGTACACACTTTTTAATTACAAAGCATTTATACAATGGACGCAGATGTATAAATTTTTAAATAAATCAAGGTATCAGTATTCGGCTACATGCAAATAATATCAGGCAAGTATTTAAGACGACTAGTAAAAAATGAAAGTATGAACTCAAAGTGTGCCATTCTTTTTAAGGTAATTTTTTATTCCAATGGAAAAGTTGTAGGCAGTCTTTAGGTCATGTGGTAGGTTATTCCAAATTTTTACGCCTGTAAACTCTAGGAGACGCTCTCCATATACATTTCTTTTCACTGGCAAGTTAAAATTGCCGTACGTGCGGCTCCGTGTTGGAAATGGCTGGATGTTATTGGCATATCAAACGGGAGGTTGTTTGTTACTATTTTAAGGACACATTCAGCAGTTCTTTTCTCACGAAGTAAATTGAGTGGTAATACGCGTAGTTTAGTAAATAGTGCCTTACTGCGTACAGTGTAACTAGAAAATGAAATTATTCTAAGTTCTCGCTTTTGTATTTTTTTAATAGGCTCTACGTAAGTACTATACGTCCAGCCCCACGACTCGATGCAATATGAAAGGTGAGTATCAAAGTATTCGCGCGTCTGAAGAAGAGCATAACAACCGGATGTCATCTTAGAGCAAGTCGCGTCAGTATGATGTTGCCAGTGTAAATGTTTATCCAGTGTGACTCGAAGGTAAGTAAAAGTATTTGTTGACTCAAGCTGGGCCTGGTTAATAGTTAATGTAATATCAGTTGAAAGAATTGATTTTTTCTTTGAGTGGAGCAGTATGTATTTAGTTCTTAGCATTGATTGTTAATCTGTTTGTGAGAAACCAGTCAAAGATTTTTTCCAGTTCTGTATTTGCTATGCTTTCAAGTTCGACCGTATGATGAGCAGTAACTACAATGGCAGTCATCAGCATACATGATGGCTTTGGATGAAGTTAATACCTTGGGCAGATCATTTACGTAGAGTAAAAAGAGCAGCGGACCAAGAGTAGACCCCTGTGGGACCCCTGTGTGTAGGCGCTGAATGGATGATGATAAAGATTTCATTGAAGCAATTTGTTGGCGGTTTGTGAGGTAGCTAGAGAAAAAGTCAAGCACCTTATCGCGAAGTCGATATATTTTTATTATATTTAGCATAATGTCATGGTTAACTGTGTCGAAGGCTATTTTATTGACCAGAAAGATAACTGCTGTGAGTCTGTTATTGTGTAAAGCATTATTGATTGCCTGGGCAAGAGTGATGACTGCTGAGCTGGTGTAGTACTGTGGGTGAAATCCGTGCTGCTCTGGGCATATAATGTTATATTTCTCAAGAAACTGATGAATATATTTGTAATGAATTTTTTCGAATATGGTATTGATAACACTAAGTACCGAGATAGGTCTGTAACTGGAAGGGTAAGAGGAGTCGCCGTTCTTGAATACAGGAGTAACACGAGCTATCTTTAGGGATGATGGGTATGTGCTGTTGAGTATCGAATGGCTGAATAAATGGCATAATATGGGTCCTAGAACATCAATATTTTCTGTAATTAGCTTCACAGGAATGTAATCGAAGTCTGCCGCCTTGTTTGTTACTAAATCCATAACAACACTCATCACTTCAGTTAATTCAACTTCGTGCAGAACGAAAGAATTTAAAACTGGCCGTGGAAGATCACTGCTAGTACTTATATCAGGAAGTTTTGATGCTAGATCAGGGCCAAATTTGGTGAAAAATGTATTAAAGTCTTCAACTCTCTGCTCAGTAACATCGGAGGGAAGTCTGGAACGTTTTTTAAAGTTATGTGTCGCCTCATTTACAATTTGCCACATTTCCTTTGAATTCCGAGCGGCGGCTTAAATTCGGCGTGCAAAATATTCTTTTTTGCGGGCTCTCATTAACGACACTGATTTATTACGTGCGCATTTGAAATGGTACAAGTAGTACTGGCTACTTCTATGATGTAGCCATTTGTGATACCAATAGTCCTTCTTCTTTAATACGTTCAAAATTTCTTCTGTCATCCACGGACAAATTGGCTTATAACGCCTCGAGGCTGTTGTACTTCGGCTACTGTTTTTGTTAGATCCACAAGGGAGGTAATCAGGTTAGAGAACTCTATATTACCATCTTCATGATAGATTAGTTCGATATTGAGTTATAACTTTTTGCGGAATGATTCATAATCTAGCTTTGTGTCAGTTCTCGATTTATTCTCTTTTATTGCAGGGGTGTGTCTGCGTTAACGAAAATCGGCAAATTATCCGAAATTGGGGTTTGATATACGCCTGCCTGTGCACCTGTGTCAATATTTGTCAGTGCATGATCGATAGATGTTGCCTAAAAAGTGGTTATGCGCGTCGCAGAATTAATCAAATGGCGAAAGCTGTATGACAGAAGTAGATATGTACAATCCATGGTGTTCGTAGGAAGTGTGTCAATATTAACGTCTCCAACGATTATGACTTCATTTTTGTAGTCCTTTGCTGAAGATGACAAGATTATTTCCAATTTGTCAAAAAACATGACAAGACTTGAGCTCGGGGGTCGGTAAACTGCGCCCACTACGAGTCCCCATTCAAGTTTCAGAAATAGTGCTTCAAGTTCGGGCGAACAGGATGAAACTGATGATAAGATAGTGTAGTGCAGGCTATCTGTAACAAACATCGCCACACCGCCACCACGAAACTGCGAGTTCCGTGGCTGTGATAATTTCGTGTGACCAGGAATTGTTATATTTTCGTTCTTTTTCAGCCACGTTTCCGTGGTCGCCATGATTTCCAAGGCTCCCCCTGTTCAACGATAAACGAAAGTAGGGGGCTCAGGTTTTTGTTTAGACTGCGAACATTACTGTGAAGTATGGATATGTTTGTTCTGGGAGCCATTATGAGCTCAGGTCAGGGTGATTATCGCTTTGTGCTTGTGTCCCATGGGCCCGGGTTATTCTTTCTAGATCTGCTTCGCAGGTCACATGAACCAACTTCGATTTTTCTGCTTTCCTCATTAATATTTTTCCTTCAGACACCCAAGCACACTCCTGTTCAGTCGTGTTCCGTCGTTGTCAATCATCTGCTCCGCAGACGATTGAGGGTAAAGTAAGGCCTGAAGTGATGCCATACTTGCACAAAGTATCCCATGGCCTCAAAAAGGTGGGAAACCAGCACAACGGGCCGTTGGTCTTCTCAGCCCCTCAGAAGCTTGGCCTGTTGGCCCGGCGCATCACAGGTGAAGACAAAAAACCTGGGTGTGAAAAGAGGCACGTGAACCGCTTTGCGGAATGCGCCACAGGCGTTGTGTACGCAATGCCCTTGACGTGTGGCAGATCGTACATCGGGCAAACTGGACGCTGCGTCAACGACCGGCTCAGGGAGCACGCAAGAGACCTAAGGAATGGGGAAGGTGCTAACCTTGTCGAGCACTGCGCTACTTGCAAGGATTGTACACCGGTGTTTTCGGGAGTGAGGATTCTGAGCACAAGCAAATCAAAAACAACCCGTGAAATGATAGAGGCATATTATATTAAGAGGGCAGGGTCAGAATGTGTCAGCGATACTTCAGTTCATCTGTACGCTGCGGAAAAGATGTTCCTATCAAAGTTTTTGCGATAAAGATGTGAAATGAGTTTTTTTTCCTTGCAGGTTGTGCGCCTGCGCTGGTCTGAGTGTATTTAAGCTGTGTGTGCGTCCCTAAATAAACAGTTGACAGTCAGCGCTGTGTTCGTCCTTCTTCTCTTCCTGCTTCTTTTCTTTGGCCGTGTGCCGTTGCGCTAAAAGACTATGAGTGTAAATCAAGCATACCAAATAGCCCAAGAACTAACTCTACGGAAGAAAATAACAGAGCGCGCTACAGGTAGCTATCGTCAAAGTGAGCAGACAAGCATAGCGAAATCAGCGGCTCGTTAAACATACAGTACGGAGGAGCCAACAGTCTCTGAAATCGACGAAAGCACGAAGGAACTGTTTTTAATCCGATAGCGTTAAATACACCGTTGTTCGAAAAATGTGGCATCAGCGTTGTTGGCGTCGTCGTAGTAAGCGAAAAATCCCGAGCATGACTCTGGCAGGTGGTGTCCGGAGAGCAACCTAGGAGTAAGGCGGGCCACTTAAGTCACGTGACCCTGCAGCGTCATCGCAACCTAGCTAATGAGCAAATTGTCCACCGCGGCAGGCGGCAGTTAGTGATTGGTCGCTCGGGAAGAGCAACCTGGTCCGCACAAGGCCCACCTGTGGGAGCACCTGCCATCGCCGGGCAGTGGCGCGTCCCTTAATCGCTGCACCACTGCTCCAGGAGGGGCACGACGACTCCCAGGAATCTATGAATGCAAAGTGGAGATAATAACCTTCTGCGTGCGGAATCAACACATTATCGCTATCGCGTCATACGTACTCTTAAAGGGCCACTGCCCAGGGTCCGGACATTTTTGAAAAACAAGCCCACTGCATAGATGAGGCATCGAAGATAACCTCTGCAAAATACTAGAGCCATGCGCGCCCCGAAAAGCTGCGAAAATTCAAATCAAAGCCCGCTCGTTCTTTCCTTCAACAAAAACGGGCCCGGCCCACTACTCTGAACCCCGCTGACGTCAAGGGGGGCTACTTTCGCTGAAGGCACTCCATTGGTGCATCGTTCTGACTGACGGGAGAAGGTTGGGCGTAGCCTTGGCGTCGCGTCGTCTGCACAACGCTTTCCGCAGCGCCTTCTGTTCTGGCTCATGCCTACAAACCCGCATGAAGGAACAAAAAAAAAAACTGCGGAGGGAGCGTGCGGCGACAGCCTTGAACTCTTGCCGTAAAAAGTAAAAAATAGAAAAACTGAGGGAGTTGGTCCGCCCCCCCCCCCCCCCCCCCCCGCCGTGATCACCTCACGAGACGCTCTGCGTACGCGCTCCCTTCTCAGATTTTTTTCTTCTATGCAAGCCCCCCAAAACAAGGTTTTAATTACTAGTGCAGCAAAGCCTTTCCCTCGCTCGCCCACTTGACCGCTCCGCACACACACCGCTTATCTTTCGTGCATCTTGCGTACGCCTTGACTCCAATGAATGACATATGCTTTGGAGCGGAGAAAAGACACAAACACACAGAACACAAACACGCATGGAGAAAAGCAAACGGGCGGTTGCCGGGTCCGCGCTTCGCCGTGTGTTTCGAACACAACCGACTTCCGCCCCTCCGCTCGTGAAACGGTGGGGAGGCCTGAAAGAAAATGAAAAGGTGGCTCGTTAACTGGGAATGACAAACAGATGTATGAAAGGATGCGCTCGCTAACAAGTCTAGGTGGTCAAGCCGATCGCGCCTCTCGATCGTTCAGTGTGCGGAGAAAATGCAAAAACCAAGAAAAACATTCTATTGAAGGCGGGGCCATGACGTCGCCCTGTGACGCACTCCACAGACACCACGCCTCCGGCTTACACCGGAGAAGGAAGGGGTGATTTTGCCTTGCCGAGCCTACTCGACGAGGAGCGGGAGAGAAAAATTTCGAGGAGGGAATGGAAGGAGAGGAGGCTCGCTCAAAGTGAGGTAGAGAGTGTCTGCTGCGCTCGGGTGGGCACGGGCCCTTTAAGGCAGAGCTTAAGTGTCCCCTGTATTTCTTTATTTGCGTTGTTGATCAATTAAAATTAGTAGCGTAATTATTTTACGCCTGAGGCTGCTCTACTTTGATTATATATGAAGTAGAACAAAAACAACCTCAGGCATAAAACGATTTACATAGCCCATTTCACATTGAACAACAGCAGCAATTAAAACTTGGCAGTGGCTTAGCTGTGGTTAAAGGGTCAGTCTACTCACCGAGATGACTGTATAAATAATGGCATATTCTGGTAGTTGGCACCCTATAACATCAATAACGAGGGATCTACGCCCGGTTTAGGCAGGAATTTATATTTTATTTCGGCGTTAAAAGTCGCGTAAAAATGCATGGTGGCGACCCCAAACGTTCATTTTGTTCAAGAAAGTGGTAGTCTTTTTTTGTAGAAGCATAAGTGAATATACTACATACTATTTGTATGCCCCAATGTCAGAGAAACGCACGTTTTGTTCTAGTAAACTGTAGAAGGCGTACCGCTCGCTTTTTCTGTAAATCACATCAATATTTATAGTTACACGTACGCAAAACGCAGGCACATTCCCACTTTTGTTCAGCGTGTGCTAGCAGAGAGGCAAAAATAAACTCAGTCTATAGTGGCACCATCTGGTCGTTAGAACGGGAAGCATTGCTGTAAACAAACGGACTCTCCACGTGACTTAAGCCTAGGAGCGGCAGAATCGTCACTCTAATTATTAAAATAAAGCAAATTTATCTTTTATAAGTTTTCTTGTAGGCGAGATGAGACGAAGCGAAAGACAGGCGCCCCATTTATGGCCAGTGAACGCACTGAAAAGGCAGCAACAACGAGAATTCAGTCCGAAGCGAGAGGTCCGGCTTCGACGGGCGCCGCCATGTTTGTCGCCGCGCGGCGGAAATCCAGATGGTTGCCAGATGAGACTACCATCTCATACAGATGTGTTCCCACAATAATAAATTCTATTTTAAAACGTTCTACCGCACTCCTTGGCACCACAGCTGGCTAAACGGTAATTTGAGTAAAGAGCTATCGGTTGCCGCAAAGAAAATATGGTCGATAAAAGTCAGTAGACTGACCCTTTAAGCCTGGTTATACAAGCGAAAAGCTGCAGTTACGCTTGGTTTGACGTCATCGCTGTCGCAGTTCGCGCACAGTGCACTGGGAGCACCACGATAACGGTGGAGGCGTTCGGCCGTCCACACACTGCCTGTACGGAGGCGGAGGAAGAGACGAGACGCGCGTGCTTTAGAGACTTACTCTGGTGTCCATTCCTTTCGGGTGTACCCCAAGATATGAGAGACAGGGATTTCCTTTCCTTAAAACCAATTTTCATTTCATTTCATTTTCTTTAAGGCCCTTATGGCGTGGTTCGGGTATCCACCGAGATATGAGAGAGACGGGCGTCGGTTCATCATCATCATCATTTATTTTACCCTTAAAGGCCTCTGTTGAGGCATTACATAAGGGGGGGGGGGCACAAAGCAAATGCAACTGAGAATAATACATTAATACAACAAAACATAATGCAATACAATAAAATGAAAAACGATACATCACAATACAACATTGGTCAATAATGAAGGGCGCAAGGCTGAATTAGGCGGTAACAACAACAACAAGAAAAAGAATAAGTGTAACTGGGTGAAGTTTGAGAAGTGTCTTTTATTCAGTACAGTGATTAATTAATGCCTGTCGAAATTTAGTAGCGTCGCGCTCGTTAACAATGTAGTCGGGTAGCAGGTTCCAATTTTCTATTGCAGTTGGAAGAAAAGATTTATTAAATGCCAAGGTCGATCCATGTATACGTTGAATGCTGAGGAGGTTAAACAGGCGGCGCGATGTTCTGATGGGAGCTAGTAATGATGTGTCACGAAGATCAGGAAAATTGTAATATAACTTATGAAAGAGGCAGAGTCGTGCGATTTTCCGTCGGAGCTCTAGTGGCGGGATGTTAAGTGAAGATTTAATACTGGTGATACTGCTGTGTCTATTGTAATTTGAGGATATAAAACGGGCTGCTCGGTTTTGAACGGCTTCTAAGGTGTTAATTAAGTATGCTTGGTGAGGATTCCATATAGCCGCTGCATAATCAAGTATGGTACGGGTGAATGTTTCGTATGCTAATTTTCGAACAGAAGGAGGGGCTAGGTACAGGGATCTTCGGATGAGGCCAAGTGATTTTGATGCTCTGGATGCTAGATATAAGATGTGTTCCGATCAGGTTAATTTGCTGGAGATAGTGATTCCAAGGTACCGATATGATTGGACTTGGGTTACCGTGTTTGACAGGAGTGAATATGCAGATCTGATGTTGGAACGTTTTCGCGATACTTGCATGAATTGGCACTTTGAGACATTCAGCTGCATAAGCCAGTCGGAACACCACCGTTCTATTATGTATAAGTCATTCTGAAGCGATAGTTGATCCCTGTTAGTGACAATGCGACGATAAAGGATGCAATCATCCGCAAAAAGCCGAATAGTGGATGAAACACCGGAAGGAAGGTCATTAATGAAGATTAGAAAAAGTTCCTTTTGTTAAAACCAATTTTATTTCGCTGGAGTTAGTCACTGAGGTGGAACATACACTTATTCAGCTTTTACCGAACGTACGCACTAGCAGAAGTGCGTATGTGTTGAACATATATAGTCGACCGAAGAACAGGGGTGCGGCTTTCGATGAGATTTTCCAAAAGGCCGCGCAATTGGCAAAAAGTGCACCTCTTATCATTGTGGGGGATTTTAACGCGTATAGCTTCTTGTGAGGATATAGTAAGGAGGATATTAAGGGCAGGAGACTCGCTGCGGCCATATCGGACCTAGCACTGACGATTCTTACTGACCCGCAGCATCCCACGAGGATTGGCAACAGTGTCTCGAGAGATACATGTCCAGATCTCTCGCTGGTTAAAGGAGCGAGAAATTATGATTGGCACAAAACGCAGGAGACCTTAGGGAGTGGCCACTGCATTCTCAAGATCTGCCTCGACTACAATAAGCATCGCAGACCGAGAGGGAATGCACGGCTCACGGACTGGTCGTTGTTCCGACAGGCGGAAGACTCTACGCTCAACGCGCCCATTGAAAAGTACGAGGAGTGGGCTGAGTCGCTGCTGAGAGTCAGGGACCGCTTCACACGTACGCTTCAGACATCAGAAGTCCCAGCCATTGACAACCACCTACTACATCTATGGGAGGCCAGAGAAGTCTCACACGGCAGTGGAAAAGGCAAAAACATAACCGCAAGCTCAAGATCAAGATCGCGAAATTAAGCTTGCAAGCAGAATAGTATGCACGATCCCTGGCCAAGAACAACTGGTTGGCCATATGCGACTCCATGAAAGGCAACCTTAGTACCAAGGCGGCGTGGAGTCTTCTTAGATGTTTGATAGAGCCCTCCAAGTCTCGCGGGGATCAGCAACGTAGTCTCAAGAGAGCCCTACACGTCTTCGCAGGCACGGACCAGCAGCTAGTTGCAGCCCTCGTGAGAAAGTACCTCTGTGCAGTGAAAGACTACGAGCCAGTACGGGATCATGAGGGTATGGACAATCCGGACCTGGACAGAGAGTTCGAAGTCGAGGAAATACAGGCGGCGCTTATGGCCATGAGGCGGGGCACGGCGCCAGGGAACGACAGGGTGACGGTGGGATTGCTTGTCAATCTCAATCAGCAAGCGCTTGAACATCTCACGCAGTACATCAACGAATGCTGGAAAAGTGGACAGTTACCCAGGGCATGGAAGACGGCTGATGTCAGCTTTATTCCCAAGCCTGAAAGGAGGTGAACACCAATAACCTCAGGCCCATCTCGCTTACGTCGTGCGCCGGGAAACTGATGGAGAAGGCGGTACACATGCGACTTTCGACGTATATAGAAGACCACAATAATATACCTCACACAATGTTTGGGTTTAGGGCACACTTGTCAACCCAGGACGTGTTACTGCAGCTGAAGATGGAGGCTATCGATCCCCCTCGCAAACGAAACAGTAGGGCCATACTGGCATTAGATCTGAAGGGGGCTTTCGACAACGTGAAGCATTCCAAGATTCTGGACAATCTACAGGGTGCTCACTGCGGAAAGCGTACCTTTAATTACATCAAGGCTTTCTTGCAAGATAGGAAGCGCACATCAGGATTGGCGACACGTGTCCGAGGCGATACCCATGGGCACCAGGGGGACGCCTCAGGGAGCAGTCCTTTCTCCACTGCTCTTCAACGTTGCCCTCATGCACCTGCCGGAACAACTTAACGCCATAAGGGGAATTCGCCACGCCCTATACGCGGATGATATAACCATATGGACAACGGAGGGAAACATGGGACAGATGGAGAAGGCCCTCCAAGAGGCTGCCAGTACGGTTCAAAAGTATGCAGAAGAATGCGGACTGCGCTGTTCCCCGGACAAGTCGGAGCTCCTCGTCCTGCGAGGGAAGGGGGATACTGCATCGCTGGAAATCTCGGCCCATGATACACCAGTTCCCCCGAGGTGGAAACAATACGGATTTTGGGGCTGCTCATTAACAACAAGGGTGTGAACGCAGCAGCGATCACCAAGCTCCGAACGGTGTACGAACAAGTCATCCGTATGATATCTCGGATCACAAGCAAGAAAAACGGCATGCAAGAACAGGATACCCTTAGGCTAATACAGGCCTTTGTCATCTGCAGGATAGTGTACATGGCCCCGTACCTTCGTTTGAGGAAGACCGATCTAAACCACCTGGACGTTATCATTCGAACGGCTTATAAGAAGGCACTCGGCCTACCCATGAAAGCATCTACGGAGCGTCTACTAAAACTAGGGGTACACAACACGGCTGATGAATTGATTAGCGCCAATCTTACAAGCCAGGTAATGCGACTGGCCACAACTACGACCGGCCGCAGGGTCTTAGAAGATTTAAACATTAGCTTTCTGCAGCAAGTGGCTGGGAGACAAGATATACCTAAAGAGTGGAAGAGCAAATTCCTTACGCTTCCGCTTCCCAAAAACATGCATCCGGAGCATCCCAAGCAACCACCAATATCCTTCGGACGGCCGACAGAGGTCTATTTCGGATGTTCTGTACGTCCGCTGAACATCCGCAAACAGCCGGTAGACGTCCGTCGGCCGTCCGAAAGGTGGCCAAAGGTATACGGTTCGCCCGCCGACGGACGTCCAGTTGAGTACGTCCATTGGCGGATCTTCCTCGAATAGGTGCATGCGTGCTTTTTTCACTCCGTGCAATGCAATAAAACCAAAAACAATTTGATGCATAGCACGCATATTTTATTGTGGTTGATGATACATCAGCAGAGCAATGGGTTACATTCGGAAAATTTCTTAAATGTGACTCTTCAAATGTGGCAAGCTTGAGACACACATCCGTAATCTTCCCACCCACAGGATTTCTGAAATAAAAAAGAACGCGGCAAACATCAGCAAGGGAGTGACACTCTCATAGAGCCAATGGGGACGTTTTTTTTCGAAGGCGATGGTGGCGTCACCTGGGAGAGGCGGTAAACGCATCAAAAATCCAATATGGCGGCGCGCTTTTAGGCGGCTGGTTGTGGCCGGTTGCTCGCGCTACCGTGCACTGTACTCGCGCGTTCCTGGTGCTGGCGGCCGCTAGCTCGATCCAATCTTTGTAAATACTGGTGATTAACTGATCCCGCGCTGCATTCACGCTTGATTTTTTAAGTACTTACGGAATCTGCTCACTCGCTTTTGTATTCCGATGTGTCTGTTGATGTAGCATGGTGCATGGTGACGAGCGGCGCGACTGCTTAGCAGCTGCGCTCGCTCGAGAACGAAAAGCGTAAATGGTTTTGTACAAAGAACAATTTAATAAAAGAACATCAGCAGCGACAACCGGTGTTCAAAAAGTGATTTTGGCATCAGTGACATTGCAGTATCAGTAACAGGCATCCTAAAAATCAAAATAAAAAAACGCCATTATGTAAACCTAGAAGACATGGGCGCACAGCGAATATATAGGTGATAAAAAAGGGTATCAAGGTAGGTACAGTATACATAATAAAGTGCTACATGACTGAATATAGGTTTGTACGCGACTTTGTAAGAGATTTAGGTAAATAGCAGGGAAGTAAAACATCTGACATGTACTGAAACGCATCAGTCTGTGGCTATGGATAAACACACGCAGAGAAAGGCAGCGAAAATTTTCACCCTTTGACTCGTGTAAAAGAAATCACAGTGCGTTGGGCTAGGGACAACATAATATGCTGGAGTGCTACTTCTTAGTATAAAGACTCAGAGAAAAGCTCACTGTGCGACTCGACATGACGCCAATGACGCTGCTGCAGTGCGAATGTCGTCGACGTCGCCGTTTTCGCTTGCGCGGCTGACCGGGCGTCGTCTGCTTGTCGTCTGCTGCCGCGTTACCCGCGTCGTCATCTTCGCAACTAATTTCTTTGATATCTTATTTTTAATACGTATGGCTGTTTATAATTTAGTTCATAAGCATGTTTTTATTATTGACAGAGGTCGAAAAATTTCACTTTTATTAGGCTTAACTGCAGCCGCGTTTACCGCCGATACCAGGATCGCTGCAATCGTTTCGATCATGGCGCCACCCTCGGCGCGGACGCGCAACTTGCAACATGCCACAGCCCTGACATCAGTCATGTGAAACAAATGGCACAATGCAGTAGCCCAAGTAAAAACATTGGAAATTAATAGAAGTGTTTAATGCTGCAAGTATAACAGACAATGCACTTTAACAAACACCTCAATAAGTATAAGGCAATAACAGCTCTCACTTTTCCACACCATATTTGACAATGTATCTGTTCTTTATTTTCATGGGCCTTAAGGCACTAACCTGCGCAGCACTGTACGCGACTGTGAACAGAAAGCCGCAAAGCTTCCGTTGCGAACCACTGCGACCTCACGTGCTTCCTATGGTCTGCCTTTCGCGCGTTGTCACTCTTTATATAGGCACAGTGAACATAGCGATGCCTTAAAAATTAACAAGATGCGAAAACACTCCGTCCCGCAACTTTGAAGAGGAGTGGGAATTAGTCGCGCGAGTTGAGGGCTCCCGCAGCTGTGTGATGTAGGCTCCCGAAAGTGTGAGAACAGCACACACTTGGGGAAGCCATCTCCTCGCGCTTACTACTCCCATTGTCCTGTGAACGAATGTTATATGCGCATGCTGCATTGTCCTAGAAGCAAAGTTCCAAGAAGTGTACTGGATACATACCTTCGTAGGCAATCACATGTGCACTAAGCCTTCTTTACACCAAGGTCGACGCAGTACGGGATTCCGGTGTTCCAGAAGAGCTTCAGGCGCTTCCCGTATCTTTCGAATTGCTTAAGTTACATACAACTTTCGTCCGCAGACCGAACAAATCCACATTTTATAATAACAGAGCTATAAAGATCTGCGCGACAACACTACGCGACATATCAACAACAGCGCTACGGAGCCGTACTGATGGATTGGATTGGTCTGACCCATAGAGTTTCTTACTATAGGAAACTCTATGGTCTGACCGCGAACTGACATCTATGATGATGGTGATAGCAGAATGCACGGGAGTTTTGATGCTTGCGAATGGTTTCAATGGCAAGTTTAGCTAGCAAAACAGTGGACATGTCGCGCAACTCCTCTAATTTGGAGAAGTTTTATAAATATAAAACTAGTCATTGAGTTTTAGCAAAATTCTGCAACACCTGCTTCTCCTCTTAGATAAATTTAGCTCGTTGGGGACTCTTGCACTGCAGGTAGGAGTGGAATTATGGTGTGGAATCGTACCAATTTACAAACGTCTTCGCGTCAAACCCTCCAACTGATGCAAATAAAACAGTATACATACACGAAAGACTCGAATTTTCTGTGAAATAAAAAACGTCCATACTCATGGCCTCGGAAAATACTCGACCTTACATCCTTCGGACGTCCACCTCGTCTCTCATGCGGATATACAAAAGTGGACACTGTCCGTACGTCCGGCGGATGTACGAATACGGATATCCGAAATCGGATTGTGTTCGTACGTCCGATGGACGTCCGATCTCGGCAAAGGACGTTCGGATCTAGCTCGTACGTCCGACGGATATCTGTGGTTGCTTGGGATCATCATGCTAGATGAGTGGCGAGTAGCAAGAAGATGAACGAGTGCTATTCAACAAAAGAAGGAGCCTTCTTCGTGAACGCTGCGGGACATGTACAAGGAATATCAACAATCTCAGTGATGCACCAAATGCAAGTCGTGGACGGGCTTTCAATTCGTAACGCGGATACACAGGCTATGGAGGAAGTAGCGATAGCCCTAGCCGCAACGCACTCCGCATCTAAATACATAGTTACAGATTCCCAGGCGGCTTATAGAAACTATATGCGTGGCAGAATCACGCCGCTAGCCTGCAAAATTCTTAGTCAATGTAGGACTTCAGCTGAACGGAAGGAATTAATATGGGTACCAGGTCACCAGGGAGTTGAAGGAAACGAGCGCGCACACGCTTCGGCCCGAGCTTTTCTTCCCCGGCATCCTTCTACGTCCTCCCTTCCTGATTCTGGCTCCCCCTCTCCGCTAACGGCATATTCAGAAATATTGCAACATTTGCGCCTTGAAAGGCAGACACTCCCGAGGCCCGCTAAGGGTCTCAGTAAATCAGAGGAATGTCACCTTCGCAGGCTACAAACTATGTCTTTCAATAACCCAGCTACGCTTCACGCCATTGAGCCCGAGTCCTTTTCGGCACAGTGCAAATTTTGGGGCCAGAAGGCAAACTTGTACCGCATGGTATGGGCTTGTCAGAAAAATGACAGCATTGAGATCATAAATCAGCCAACGCGGGAGGGCTGGGAGGCGGCCCTGTCCAGCTCGGACCTCGAGGAGCAACGAGCCCTCGTCGCCAGAGCACGGGCAGCGTCTTTCACCAACGGCGTCCTAGATCAGACTTCCCTTCAACTAAGGCATTGTGGCTTTAATAAACATTTTCATCATCATCATCTTTCACTTTCATTCCCTTACGGCGCGGTTCGGGTGTCCACCGAGATATGAGAGTTTCCTGGCGCACTGTTTGTCTTCTATTTTTTTTACTAGTGATATTTTATTTCTTTCATTTCTGTTTTTATTCTCGTTTCTGTTCTTTTTTTTTTATAACGGAGTCTGCGAAGACCTGCGCTGCGCGTTACGTCGCTCAATTTCGCGCATGCGCAGAAGTGGCAAATCTGGCCTCCGGCTCACGCGAAGTGCGGTGTTGACGGTCCTAGTGAACTGCTGCAAAAAAATTCCCTGTGCTTTTCATGTTTACGGAGACATTTGGCCTCCTTCGCGCCGCAGTCTCACCCTTCCCATTTTCTTCGCAGGTCTCAGTCTGATGTCTGCCTCAGGGATTTTCCAGCGATATAAGACATTTAGAACAGGGTGTCCCTATCGATTTATTGGGATAGGATATTAGGAGTACTCCATTACGCATGCGCAAGACAATTACCTCATGAGCATCAGTGTCCTGCGCCTGCGCAATTCCTGTATCCACCAAAAGCAGCCAAAGAAAGTAGCCGGAATTTAAGAAGCTAAGAATTTAGTTGTAATAAACGCTTTCTTTTTTTTTATTTGTCCAGCTCCGAGCCACTGGGAAGCTGTTTTCACCGCCATGGAAAGCACGCCGCCAACAGCGATGGAAGTGGACGCAGTGTGTGGTCTCGAGGGAAGCACCACGACTCTGCCGCCTCATCTGCGCCTTTCTTGCACCCGGAGCCCAGAGAGACCCGTCTGCCAGTTGCTGGGGCACCTGGGATCCTGCAACGAACTCCTTCGGCTCTTGTACCTCCAGCTGCGAGAGGACGAAGTCGACGAACTGGGCGACCTACAGCTCGTGGCGAATGATTTACCCGAATACGCGTTGGAATTGGAATCGGAACACTTGAGACCCACTGCCGTTGACCTCCTGGAGTGGCTGCTGCTGCAGCATCGATGTCTGGTCTGCGTCCAGCTTAACAATGGCGTCCTTATGAGGACCCGCTTCAGACGAGCCCTGGTACGAAGTCCCGGGATGCGAAAAGTGAATGTCAAAAGATGCTCAAATTTTTTTAGAGACCAATACTCCATTCTCGAACTCATCGCATCGAAGGAACCCATCGAAGAGTTGGTATTTTCCCGAGTGACGGAAATATCAAATTTTCGTGGCCTCGTTCGGGCTGGTACCAGTCTCACAACACTCGACGTAGCATTGGTTGGAATGAGCGAGGGCGCAGCTACGCACTTGGTGGCACAGCTAAAAAATAATAAAACCATTGCCACACTCTCCGTTTCACAAGACATCTTCAGGCTTGGTAGTTTCGTCGAATACTTAACCAAAGAGAATCCGAAGCTCAAAACACTTGTTCTCTTCTCATCTCATCCGTCCGAAAGGGAAATTTTGCAGAGTCTAGTCGATGCCATTTGCACAGTGACAACCCTAGAGGAACTGACCGCAGCGATAAGCTGCGATGACGAAGAACAGGTTCCCATTTTCGGTAAAGTGCTCTCCCGAAGCAAGAGCATAAAGCGGATGTGCTTGACATGGTCTATGGCGCTGTTCCGAGACGAATATTCACTCCATTCCATCTTGTGGACTGACAACCATCCAGTAAGCACTAAAGCGTGGCTGCCTTCTTTGAAAAAATACCCTGTCCTGGACATGCTGGTCAGGAGCTTTTTTCCCTGCGAGGTCTCCTACAACGCTTTCTTCGGAGCGATGGCACAGAACAGCACTGCAGTAAATGCCGCCGTTGTGGATTTATCTGCACGAAGACACTTGAAGGAGCTATGGGGCACATTTCCTTCCCTCGGATCGCTTCACGTGTGTTACTGCGTCCACACGATGTTAATCCAGAGCCTTCTTTTGGATTCCACCAGGGTGTCGATACTCACGGACTACATGGAGGTATCTTCCCTATCAGCGGCTCCCCGTGGCGGAGACCTTCCCAGTGTGCTTAGCGACCTCGACTGGAGCGATCACATCACCTCAGTCTCCTTCCACATCGCTTGCAAATCGTTTGACCCAGGTAGTTATGGCTCCCTGATCGCGTTCATAGAAGGGGCTGCTAATCTTAAAGCACTCTGCCTTAGATTTTACTCGAGTTTTCCCCCTGAAGTGCTTCATCGTGTTCGCGTTGACCAAAGTGCCATGATCAAAGCGATTGCGTCGAACACCAGCATCCACGCTCTCACGTTGATGGGCCTGGACTTGGACGAAACCGAGTGCGAGATGCTCGTCGAAGCCACCGTGCGCGGCCCGTATTTTAATCATATCTGTGTGGATTTTAGAAGCGCCACTGTGTTTTTCCTACAACATTTGGCGCCAGTGGCGGCAAGCAGCTGCAACATGCTTGGCGTGCAAGTGCGCGACCCTCGTGGAGCCGAGAAAGAACTTTTCGCTATTGAGGAGGTCACGAGACGCAACTCTAGCCTCTTCATCCGGGCAGCTCGTTTCGTGATGGACGATCAGACAAGCTATTGCGTGCGGGCGCTGGAGTTTGTGTCGCAGCATCCGATCCTCGTTGAAATGATTCAAGAGAGGTCGGCAGATAGCCGCGACGAAGCGAAGAAGATGATAACACGAGCCCTGTCTACAATCGCTAGCATGAGCCAGTTCATGAGGGCGGCCGGCGTGGTGAACAGGGTCGAGTGCTACGCTCGGCAAGACCGCCAGACGCAGCTGGACGACCTGAACGACGACTGCTGGTTGCACGTGAGGAAGTACCTGAAGGTGGCGGACGTCTTGGAACCGCCCCCCATGAATGTCTAGGTGGTCACCCAGATTAACGCCGAAGTGTCCAGTTCCTCGGTTTGCTTTCTTTAGCTTTTAGCTCGTTCAAAGGTGACGTACGAATTTCTCGGTTTATCGAGCAATGACAGCTGACCGGCTAGAAATAAAGTTCTTTTTGCCCGCAACCACTGTACCTGCTGTCCCTCTTGGAGATGCCGCTGAAAGACTTTCCGAACATTGTGAGTAAAACGTTGCAGGACTCCTATTCTGCGCTTATGAACTGACGCGACAGCGTACGCCGTCTGGTGTGTCATCTGATGATGACGCGACTATTTAGAATTTTTTTTTTACAAGATTCTTTTCTCAGGACGATGATATACACCGATTCTTAGCATCAGCAAACATTGACTTTCCGTTGTGAGCAGTTTGGTACCTTTGAACACATTTTTCATTCTTGAATTTTTTTCAATAATAAACTGATAAATTAGGCACTCTAAATTCTCTTAATTAGCATCATCAAGCATTGTTTTTTCATTGTGAGCATTTTGAGGCCTTCGAACCCCCTTTTTAGTAAGTATTCGGACGTGTGTGCCTTTTATGTCACGTGAACCGACACTTGAGCGCATTAGTTGCAATATATAACACTGCCACTAGTCACGCGTGTTACGATTCTTTTGAGTGTCGCCGCGGTCAGTCACTATCTTTTTCGTTCGGGAGAGCGCCCTCAGCCTCTCTCTTCACAACCGCAAGGAGCCTTCTGTTCCAATCGCCATAGCGGTCGCCCGCCCTTCAGCGGCGTTCGCAAACATCCGTGACGTATAAGTGCAAGAAACTCGTGTGGTGTGCGATGTCAGGGCACTTTAGAGAAGCACAGCTGCAAGAAATTTACTAGGAGCCCTCCATTGCAGCGCTTCTTTCTCTCCTTTCTTGCATTCCCTCCTGCTAGTTAGGTTAGAGAGGCTGTACGAGAGGGACGGGGAGACGCACACCGCCTCAATTCCGAGAGGGAAAGAGACAACTCTATTTGTCAGCAGATCAAATGGCGAGTGTACTGCGTCAATCAGCCGCTCCAGCTGGCCGGCAGTTGTGATCTGTAGGCGACCTCTGGTGCTCCCGTCGTCGCCCTGGAATGAACGCCGGGGTCCGAACTGACGACAACAGCTTCCCATTGTTGAGGATAGGGAGATCTACCGATCTACCAGAGGCGGATCCTCCGAGCAGGCCCAGGTTATGTGGTCCAAAGTGGCAGGCTCGCCGCACAATTGAGAGAACGGGTTTACCAGGTCGAGGAATATGTTAATGTCTACAGGATCGACTGCGACCGCGTCTACAGCCTTCGCCACGTGGTAGCCTGTTCTCTGCTGAATGAATCGTGCGGAGGAGGCAGGCGCACTCGTACCTCTCTGTAGTATTGCGTATTGGCCTGACACGATTCCACTGTCTCACATCGGGGTGTCAGAAGCTTCCTCACCCGCTTGGCTCACAAAACCTCGAGCATACATTTGCGCCAGGCTCATGAACCGCAGCATCCCCTTTCCTTTGGGAGGAAAAACTCTCACCACACCTCGTCGCAAGGCTATCATATTGCACAACGTAGTCGCTTAGATGCCGCTTTAGAGCGCTCTTTTCCGCACCGATCGGTGTGTGGACTGCACGGAAGGTTGTTTTTGTGCCATAACACAGCACTCCCCCACAACCATGGGTGTATTATAGAGTTGACGTGTGCGCTAGATGTGCAGGCTAGTAGAGGGCAGACAGCGCCGTGTCTCTCCTCTTCTTCGTTCTCGTCCTTTGCGCTGTGCATAAACATAGGTGTATTCCTGGTTTGAAACACGTGTAGTATGGCAGGTTAGGTCTTTGGAGGCGTGCTGGAACCGTCTGTACTGGGAAACTCTTGAATGTCGATAGAGTCCATCCCTAGTTTTGTGTCCTTTAGTTTCCGCACTTGTCGCAGGTATACCCTGTTTCTTCAAGCACCTTTAAGCTCATAAGCATTTCAAGTCCCTAATGCTTGAAATTGTGGTTTTGGGCGGTTTCCCGTTCCAAAGCGACTCAGGCTATGAGGGGCGCCATAGTGAAGGGCTCAATCTCGACCACCTGGGGTTCTTTAATGTGCACTGACGTCGCACAGTACACGGGCTTCTAGAATTTCGCCTCCATCGAAATTCGACCGCCGCGGCCGGGGTCGAAGCCGCGTCTTTCGGGTCAGCAGCCGAGCGCCATAACTTGAAATTCGTCTATTGAAAATTTTCCACTTTTATTGCCCAACAGAGAGGGGATGTTTTAAGGCTCCCCGCCTAGACGACGGCTAAGAGGTCTTGACTCTTGGCGGCGGCTTCGGCCAGTTGGAAGGCTTCTAAGCTCTATATCTGAACTAGACCTGAGTAGTAAAGCCTCTCATTGCTTGAGTGTCTTTATTTTGCAACCCTCCGATGTGGCAAGAGGACATCCACAAGGGGTATGATTAAGGTAAGCTTTATTTTTACAGAGATTTGAATATTGACCCTGGTAGTAATGGCTGCACATAGCGCGGGTTCGGAAATGTATTCGTTTGCCTGGCTTTTGGTTAGTGTTTTGTCGACTGGGGGGTACATATAGTCCCGGTGAGTTTGTATGCAATCTCTTGGTAACACACAAGGCGATCACTATCTGTGAAGCTCGCGGCACGACCCCCAACTCAGAAAGCGAGACCTCGAGCCAGTTCGTGAGCTACTTCTTTACCAGCGAGGGATGCTTGTGCAGGTCTGCAGATTACTTGAATTTTTCGATCGTCCGTCGCGGTACGCAGGATTCCGTTCGTCAACGGGGAGGTCCTCCCTCTGGGAAGTTCATCACTACAACCTTGAAATCGCTTATTATAATTTCCGCCTTCGTGTCCGCAATCGCTATGGCAGCTTCCTCTGCAATTTCCGGGCAGCCCGACGTGATTGAGGCGCCGCTTCTGAGATGCATTTCGGCTCTAGCTACCGCTATCACCATTCTCACGGTCGCGCAGTTAGCTGCGTCTTCTATTGAATAGTCTTTGAAATTTCTGGCAGGGGCTTCAGCCCGTTTCTCTCTGTGATCCCTGTGGTGGAGGGGATGCATGTTCTTAGGTAGTAGTGGGATCCTTAGCCTATCACGCACACTTATGAGCAACTTTTCGACCTTGTCGATTTGCATAATTTATTCCTAGTTTCCCTAGCATCTCCTTACCCGTGACGCTTCCCGACAGTCTTTCGTACTGTGAGAATTTTACGTGCTCTACAATTTCGTCCTGCGTGCTCTGGAGACTGTTGTGCCCGAGCACGCATTACCAGCGCCGTGCGCCCACCATTGTGCAAAGCAAGCCTGGACTCTCAGACATGCCGCGGCTTGCAGCTTGATTCATCCTGGCTCGTCCAGCGCAGTACCTTCCTACTCCCCTGGATAGTTTAGTTCCATTAACATTGTGACTAGCGTCGGCTCGAGACTCAACGGACGCTTCGCCGGCTGCTCCCACCGCCGTCGTAACAAGACCCAGTCTAGCTTTTCTGTGAAGGTGCCAAAAAATTATTCCACGAAAAGTTGCGATAGAGTGGTACGAACTAACACGGCAACGATAGCGACGTGTTTGGGGCTGGACAAGTGGCCTGAATTTAAAAATAATAAAACTGAATTTCACGACCAAAGCATCAATTTCACCTGTGCGACAACGCAAAAGCTTCCTCACCACACCCGTGCGCTGGAAATATGTTAAGTGGTGGTGGTGGATACTTTGGATATTCTGGGGAGAGGATACTGGTCCCGGCGTATGTTGGCCAGTTAGTGGCATCACTTTTCGGGGCCAGGGGAAAGGGAATTGGGTGGCGGGTGGGGTTGGGGGAACACTTGCTGTCGCCGTCGTCGCTGAGCTTGCTGAAATTCAGGGCTCCTCGAACAGCTGGCTCTTCGCAGTCACCAGGCCCACCACAGCAGCAGCAGGATCAGCACCAGGGGAGGGGAGATGAACGGCAGCGCGCTGGTAGTGGCGTGCGCGCGTCGGGGGCTGGAGGCAAGCAGCATGGCCACCGACCAGCCGCAAGGCTAGCCAGAGGCGCAGCAAGGAGTGCAGGCCAGCCGGGGCTGTCAGCAGGCAGCTGCTGACACACACTTCACAAAGAAAACATAGCTGAACTCAACAAATTTACAGTAATTCTGGTGTGCTTCTGCTTACGCAATTACGCGGAATTTGTGTAGCAGTAAAGAAATTCTTAAATGTCATAGGTCCGGAAAAAATATATTTGCGCACATGAACAATTTTTTTTACTTGAACCTGCATAATTATCGCAAAAAATGCGAGTGTTTTCGTCAAGGTGTTCAAGGTCAGCTTCGCTCAATTAGGAACTCAAAAACCAGAAACGTAGCCGCAGTTGCAGATCGAAACAGCCGGTTGACTGCAATCCCCTTTTCAGTGCTGTACCATTGTACTCTTTCGCCGGCTCTCTTGGGGCCATCTTGAAGTAAACTGGCGACATTCCTGAGTTTACCCAGAAGAGGGAACTGCTTCCATCAAGAATGCGAGAGTGTCGCCTGGGAACGAGACCTTTTGGCTGGAAAACAAGCTTACGCAGAAACTGACTTGCAGATTTCTGCAAATGGATCATTGGTGACTCGGAATGCGTCCACTCTTTAGAGAGTTGTGTGTGTGAGTGGTTGGGGGGGAAGACAAGTGTGTGACTGTGTGTGAGTGCTTTTTTGTTAGTTCAGTGCGTCGTAAGGGCAGGTGTTATTTGGCATGCATGCGAGCCGCAACAAGGGTCGTCGAGAACACCGGTAGATTTTGTTTATTTGCAACATCTTTTTGGCGTTTTTTTTTCTTTGGAAAAGAGGCGGAGGGGGACAAATGAAATAAAAAGTAACTAGTAACGTGACACCTCACGTTACCGAAAAATGTTAACGTAAGTACGTTACCCGTTACAGTTACGAAATGGTAACGAGTACGTTACTAAGTTACCGAAAAAAGTAACGCGTTACCGGTAATGCCGTTACTTTTAACGCGTTACCGACAACACTGGGTATACTCATACCATCACCTCCATACCACACACTCGGGAAGCCAAGTTTAGGATGTAGTGGGTACGCGTGGTTGATTTTATAGTATCGATACGGCTATCAATAGAGTTATCGATAGCACTATCGATGCTACTATCGATTGTAGTATCGATAGCGCGCTATCGATAGTACTACCGATAGTCTTTTTTTACCATCGATAGTTCGATAGGGACTCGACTATTGATAGTATCGATAGTATTATCGATAGTTTTGCATCCCTAGTAGAGAGGCCTACTTGAAGTAGGAACGCGGCCGACCGCCGGTGGGGAAGCCCTAGTAGGGGCGGGAGGGCGCCGGACGGCGCTGGACACGCGCGGGGCTCCTCGAGCTTGACTTTACTCCAGCTCGTCCAAAGAGCAGGCAGGAGGAGCGGCCGGCCGCAGCGAAGCCTTGAGCGCTTGTGGCTACGGGGGGATGCACTTCAATGCACTCGCTCTTCAGCCGCCCTCTAAATCGGGCAGCGGCACTGCTTGGAGCGGGGAGGACATTTGGGGATGTGTGTGTGTTGGGGGGGGAGGGGGGGGCGGCACGCGCGGCTGAATGCATCTGCTCTCCTCGGAGGTCCAGCCCGCCCACCGCCGGTAAGCACGCGCTGATTGGTCCCGATGCTGCGGGCGCGCGTGTACCTGTCGGGTACGTAGCGCCATCTCGCACCGTCAAGGCGATTTATGCATGCGCATTGGCTGCACGCGGGCTCCGGCACTCTGGTACCGGTAACGGGAATAGGGTACATGATATGCTAAAGGTGTCTACAAACGGCGTTCAACGTATGTAGCACGTACATAATACAATGGTGCTACGATGCGCACTGCCTCTAGCACTCCTCACACTCCTCGTACCAGTAGCTCCCTCTCCCGAGCACCCGGGCAGTCATCGCAAGACTGGCCGGCCGGCCGGCCCGCTCTCCGACGCTGATCGCCACACTGCCCAGTACTCTGCTCCACTACAGGCTCGCGGACTTCACGTATTGCCAAGCGGGCTCGACCAGTGCTAGCGACCAACATCGGCTGCCGGATCGGTGCCTAATCAGACGACATCTACCTTTGTGTATGCCCCAGTCGTCACCTAGGACATTTTCGGTTGGAAGCGAAGTACGCTTTTTACGAGCATTCACCGTGGCGTGCCCGTTGTGTCTCCGGCCTCACATGTGAGTGGATGAATACATGTTACTTTTCATTTCTGTGCAGTACTGTGGATGGTTAAAAGAGCTAGGTTTTCGCGTTCTTGTATTCAGAGAGTGCATAAAATTCATGTTTTCAAGTGCATTGTTTCAACGCGTAGACAGTAGGGCTACTTGGCCATCGTGTAAATAGCGCACAAGACAGGATACAAGAAAAACAGGCAGGGTTTCGTGAGTCGTGAAACATGACCAATTTGAGCGCTGCTAACAGCTGAAACGAGCGGGAAAACTCCGCCTTCGATGTGCATGCGCGCGGTATTTTTGAGCACGGGATATCAAAGCGATAAAAACTGAACATGATGGTGGAGGACAGAAAATACAAGAAGGAAGAGGGAAGACTGGCAAAACGAAGTGCTTTATAGCGCTTTAAATGATAAACACAGCGTGAGAATGCATATCTAGAAACCTGCGTTGTATGTAGTAAAACTATAGCTGTACTTAAGTAGAAATCATTGCCCATCGAGATTTTTGGAAGCCTCTAGAATCTCTGTCTTGCCTTTGTTAAGACCTCCAAAGATCTTGTAGCGCCCAGGTCAGGCACCCATTCTCGCCGTTTTTTCAATTTTTACAGTGCAGGGGGAGGTGCGAGCAAAATCCACATTGTAAAGACTGCATGTTCGTGCAATCTGTCGTCGCCGTGAACAGAACAAACGCATTTTAGTTCGCTGCAGTAGAATCTCGTCGTTTGTCCCAGTGTGGCACGAAACGTCGTCGTACGCGAGGGTATGTGCTAGCCGCCATGGCGGGGCTCTCCATTCGTGGAAGGGTGGGAAGGGGCTGCTGGTGCTGCTAGGCAAGAAGCCTTCTCTCCCTCCTTGCATGGTAAAGTGCATGGCCGTTTGTAACGCCCCCTCGGCCTGTTTCCCCCTCCTTCCCGCTGTGTCTGCTCACTGCATGGCTACTAATGCCCTCTCCCCCTTTGGAGAAGCGGCTTGCGAGGGGAGGAACATGTGGGGAGCGTTCACCCCTTTCTTCAGTACCTCCCGTCCGGCCGTAGCTGGGGAAAGGATTTTTATTTGTAAATACTTTTTTTTGTTAGTGCTATTGTCAGCGGGTTTTCAGTGGACAAGGGTCTCCTCCCAGGCATGTTTACGCTTTCGTTTTTGTGATTCTGTTGCCGGTCCCCGTTTTCCTGAGCACTGTGCGCGAGCTCCAGGCTTGGTGGACGCTGACACAACAGCTGCACCCAGCTCTGAGAGACAGCGTAGACACTTGCCGCCGTTTGGAAGGGCGACTGTACCTTTCAAAACTTGCCTGTACAAAAATTCAGCAGCATGTCACATGTCACGGTGCTCATTTTTTTTTGTCTAAACTAAAATTTCCATCTTTACTGCAATACTCCGGTAGTGCGACGAAGCGAGAATTAAGACGAAAGAATTCGCGTAAAGGTTTCGTAATATTAGTACAACACTAGTACAAAAGGCGTAATATTAGTACGCCTTTTGCGGGCACGCAGCAGGCATCCGGCAAACCATCTGATCTTTCTTGGCCGTCAATTCGAGGCGCGGGATACATCTGTATTCCCGCACAGTTCAGCGTGCACGACAGCTTCGATTAGTAGTTTGTCGTGGTTTGATTAGTAGTTTACTTGAATCCCCCGTACCGATGGACATTGATGGATGAAAAATGAAAGATTGGAGCGTCCCATTTGAAACGGGTTGGTGGCACTTGCCACAATGCTCGGATTCTTCTTTTTATTTATTTAACGATTTTATAAGTGCGCCTGTAAATTCGCCATTTTCTTTAATACATTTTAAATCCAACATTTATAACCTTACGTCACCTCTCTGCTTTTGAGCCACCAATCCTCCATCCGCTTTTTGCTAACTTCCACTGCAGATTCATTCACAAGGCCGTTGTTAGAGAGTTATAGCATATCGTTACCGTGTTTACGTTACCATTTACCGTGTTACCGGACGCCGGACATTCCGGTTAGCGCTGCGCACGCTAGAATACGTTTTAGCATACCGTCTCTCCCGTAACAAGTTACCGTAAGGCGAAAACGAATGATGGTGCTTTAATTACAAACAAAATACGCATGCATTATAAGAATTGCTTTGCAGTGAGATGCTACATGCTCTTTAATCATCTTTTTCTCTGCATATAAAGACGTGCACACTACTTTTCTGCTAACGGCCGGCTCAGCGGCTTTATATATACCCTGACGAGTAGATAATTTTACAACACAGAACAGGAGTACAGAACGCACTAAGCTTGCGTAGGCTGCGCTTACTGCGTTGCAAACACTGTAGGAAATGCAGCTACAACACCTGTTTGCCGCGCGCAGCGTCGCTTCTTTGGATGTTTGGATTAGAGCACTGCACGGGTCTCAATCTGAGGCCCGAGCCCGGCCCGGGCCCGAGACTTGAAGCCCGGGCCCATCCCAGGCCCGCTAAATTATCGCTCTAGCGAGCCCGGCCCGGCCCGTGAATCCCAGAGTGAGGCCCAGCCCGGGCCCGGCCCGGCCCGTTTCACAGTAACGCTTGAGGTATACTGCTCGCTCTGAGCAAGTAGACTGCTACTAGACCGATAACAAACTGGCCGACAAAGGTTCTGAAACCCCAGTTTGGCTTGCAGGAAGTTGGTTCTTTTTAACCCAGAAATAAGTGATTTAGAGTAGTGCTCGCGAGGCCCTCTTTTGGACAGTGATCTCGTGTAGGTGCGCAAAGATAAACTCGGAAGTTCCGAGAGCCAAATAAAAAAATGCCTAGGCTTAGCTTGGTTAAGCCAAGAATGCGTTGCATATTGCGCGGTCTTTTTGCGCGTGGTATTGCTTGGCGGCACTCGATTTTCTCAGCAGCTTTTCCTCCGTGACGTATAGATGGATGGATGGATGGATAGGAGGGCCCCCTTTGAAACGGGGCGGTTGCAACCGCCACCATGCTCAGCTGTCCTGTTTTCTTTTTCTTTTTTTATTTCTTTACTTTTTATTTCTCTTTTATTTTATTTCCTTTTTTTCTTTTTTTATGTGGTTTGGTGACGTCACGTCACGTGGTTTGGTGGCTGCCCGGCCGCGCCCAAGGGCTGAACTGAGTGATTGCAATATGCTACGCATAAAAGGGCTGCATACGCTCGTAATGGACTGTTAATGGTGGTGTTAGTTCGGGGCGTGGGAGCCCCGCATGCGAGGAACTTCTCAACACGGTTGCTGGGTGGAGACTGGGGGTTTATTACCGTAGAGGGGGAGAGAGAGAGAGAGGGAGGGCGAGTGTACAAGAAAGCACTTTCGCCGCTGTGGGAATGCAGACGGTCACGGCAAGGAAATGGGGAATGCGCCAGTCGACGGGGCCGTGGGGCGGCGGGTATGCGCGGAGGAGGCAAGGGCTGCTGGAGCGGCCTTGAGTCGCAAAGGTCGACGAACACGACATGGACTACTTTTCATTCCCCCATGATTTTAATCAGTTATATTTTGCCGCCCGCGAAGTATAAACATTAAAGCTGGCTAGCAAGCAGTGGGATGGCATTTTTTGACGCGATCAGGTTGAACTCATAGCCGGACTGGTCGAGCAGAAACGAAAAGCTAAAAGGCTTGAGTATTTCACGGTGTGTGTTTTGAAGGCTATAAGCGTCCTAAACTAACATGTCCTTCCAGAATGCATTTCTAATAGTGTATCGGTATGTTTTGGGATGACGAGCGATCAATGGCCAATTAGGACCGGTTGAATTTTACTCTTGCTGGTGGAGGAGAAGATAACGCGCGAACCTTGTGATAACTTACAGGGCAAAACACTTGTCATGTCAACCAGGCTAGGGTGTCTAACCAGGCTAAAGAAGCGAGGAGGGATAGATGTGGTTATGAGATGAGATTTACAAACTCTCGCGAGCTTTTGGGGCTATTTCATTTACGAGACGTTCCGGTCAGCTGATCAAAAAGAAAACCAAACGCGCTTTAGTTTGGGAATTTTCTCGCATGACGAAAAAAAATATAGCTATAAAATAAAAGGTATGTTTTTGGGGCTTAAGGGCCCAAGGGGAGTCAGGCTGTGAGAGACACCGAAACAGGGCTCCGGATCATTTCGACAACCTGGGTTTCTTCAACGAGCAATGATACTACAAAGTACATGGTTGTCATGCTTGCCACCTTAAGAGAAATGCGGCCGCCGAGGCTAGGAGCAAATCCTGGTTCCCCGGCTCAGTAATCAAGCGCCTTGACCACTAAGCCACCGCGGTATGGAAACAAGGAAATATATTAGTTAATGAATAAAGCTTAGTTTTTTTTCTCGGTGCGTACTATAACCCATAGCTCATCCGTGTCATTGCTCCAATGCCGCAGTTGTGTACTTCACTCAGCATTAGTGAATGAATAGTCGGACAACAGCCGTTTCTATATGGACCCAAGCCCGGCTTAGGTCCGCAGCTTTAAGCCCGAGCCCGGCCCGGGCCCGCAACTTCAGGCCCGGCAATACAGATCATGTCCCGGCCCGGCCCGCGGGCAGGGCCGGACCCGTCTAGTTTGGATGCATTAGTTGGATGTTAACATAGTGGCGCCATCTGGTGACAGTAAGTCAAAGCGCTTGAACTCTGGGCAGGAGAACCTTTTTTCTCTGAATTTAGTGGCGAATGTGACAAGCATTACCAGAATGTTTTTGTTTTTCAAGGAAGAAAACCATGAAAATAGGAAAATATTAAAGCGTGCACAAAAACTACAGAGTTGTCGTTGCTACTTTGGGTACGCACGCGGATAGTTGGGCTTGACTGCTCGAAAATTGCTGAATTATCTCAACAACATGGGCTAGTTGTCACTTAAACCTCGACGTTTGAGTGAGAGCATGCGAATTAAGAGCGAATACCTTCATATAGAGGGATAAATGGCGCTGAAGAATGCGACGGCAATGCTGTATTTGGTCCGAAGCGGCCATGCAGGGCGCCGCCATATTTGTTTACGAGCTAACTCTCTGCAACGCTAAAAGAGTTTCCGGTAAGTGCTAGCGCCCCTGTAACGGGCGCGCATGCGCATATGTCGCGAGCCGAGCCCGGTAAACGGTAACGTAAACACGGTAACGATATGCTATATCTGTTATCTCTAAACCCTAGAGATTCAGGGAGAGGGCTTAACTGTGCCTAGATCGACGTCCGGAAGGATACCATCACATTCGACTATAAAGTGTTCAGTTGTTTCTACATATTTACCACAGACTGCACATGTGTAATCTTCTTAGGATCGCATGGGCCCAATGCTCTCTTGCGGTCGGAAAGAGGGCGCCAGTCTGTGTGGGTTGGTTAGGCCTAATCCTAGCACCGTGAACGCCAGTCCGCTGCTGAAACCGGTAATAATAGCGCGCCTATCTTGGTATCTTCTAATTTGAAATGTAATGTAAGCAGCAGCAGTACTCGCACATAGCAGAATGCATGTGCTTCGGCCAAACTATCGCGCGCATGTGTACATCATCACTTAGTGATACACTGCCGATGCTCCACAACACCCGATATAAATTTCTGCACTTGTAAACTTTCAATTTATTTAAAAAAGGTTCTGTTTTTCTCGGCGAATCAAGATGCGCGATGGAAGAAAATAACAGAGCGCGCTGCAGGTAGCTCGTCGTCGAAGTGAGCAGACAGGCATAGCGAAATCAGGGGCTCGTTAAACACACAGTACGAAGGAGCCAACAGTCTCTAAAATCGACGAAAGCACGGAGGAATTGTTTTTAATGCAATAGCGTTAAAGACCCCGTTGTTCGGAAAATGTGGCATCAGAGTTGTTGGCGTCGTCGTAGTAAGCGAGAAATCCCGAGCATGACTCTGGCAGGTGGTGCCCAGAGAGCAACCTAAGCCAAGGCGGGCCACCTACGTCACATGACCCTGCAGCGTCATCGCAAGCTGGCTACCGGATAATGAGCAAACTGTCCACCGCAGCAGGTGGCAGTTAATGATTGGTCGCTCGGGAAGAGCAACCTGGTCCGCACAAGGCCCACCTGTGGGAGCACCTGCCATCGCAGGGCAGTGGCGCGTCGCTTAATCGCTGCAGCACTGCTCTAGGAGGGGTATGACGACTCCCAGGAATCTATGAATGCAAAGAAGGGAGAATAACCTGCGTGCGGAATCAACACATATCGCTATCGCGTCATACTCTTAAGGCAGAGCTTAGGTGTCCCCTGTATTTCTTTAATTTTTTAAGGCGAAAGCCTTTAATGTCTCATCGTTGTAAGCAGCAGTTGTCGACAGAAATGTCACGCTTTTCAGTTGGTCGAAACGGTCGTGACGTCACAGTGCGCCAATTTCAAACGGGGCCAATTGTACTTTGGCTAGTAACCATGCAACCAATTGAAGGGATCATATAGTGATGCTCTAAGTAAGTGCGACTGAGCTTAGTTAATTGCTTAATTACCCAATTAGCCTAATTAACTTTTCTAGTCAGGCCATATAAATAAATAAAACCGAGTAGGAAATTAGTCGAGCTCGGGAATCGAACCCCGGTCTTCGGAGTGCGAGACGAGCATGCTATCCACTCCGCCATGCCAGCTTTTTTTTTTCTTTATTGCCTGTCTTTGGCTCATGACATTGCACAACAAAAATACACATAACGCTATATACATACGACACTGTCGTGGTCAGCCAGCACGAGACTGGCTTCGTCAGCTTAAAATTCCCGCAGCATACACAACGGCTCTAGTCTTGAGAGCCACTCGGGAGGCTCCGCAGCTGCTTTTTGGATTGCAAGAAACCAGTCCATGCTTTCCCGAAAATAAATTCGGGCCGGTCGTGCGTCTTTGTCACAATGGTAGCCTGCCATTCTGGAGCGCCATATACAGTGGAGGCCCAAGAGCATTATGAGATCAAAAGGTGCCCCATCCTCATTATCAGTGCTTAAATAGAGAATTCCGTGCGCGTCAAGTGGTAGCTCTTTCTTTATGGTCCTTTGTAACACGTCCCAAAAATAAACCCCTTCCCAGCAATGCAAAAAAACATGGTCTATTGTTTCAGGCTGTTTACAAATTAAGCAGTTCGATCCCCACGGTAAAAAGAAATCCTTTCCCTCTAGAAACTTTTTAACTGGTAACGTCCCGGTGTGTAACTTAAAAAAGAAAGTCTTTACTCCTGGTGGCACCTGCATTTTCTTCACCCTTTTTAAAACATCCCCTCCCGGGCCTCCACTGTACAAGGCCCTGTACATGGGCTCTGGGAAAACAATATCACAAAGATCATTGTACAACTTTTTCCTTTTGCTTTTCCACAAATAATCGGTGGAAAAACGTGCCGAAAGAAACCGAACGCTTGCTACAATCTCTTTGTAGTAACCAAAAGTTCCACCAGAGAGCTCTTCTGTGGATACCACAAACTCCGGCAGTAATCGCCGCAGCTTCACTTGGCACACGGTGCGCAAGAACGGTCTGTGACGTCACGAAAAAACAAAAAACGGTTCACCAGCTGCCTTAAAAAGAGGTGCCCTAGCCCTAGCCCCCCGTCTTTTACCCTCCGGAACAGGTTCGTTCTGCTACAACGTTCCCATTCGGACGCCCATATGAAAACTGCAAAAATCCTGTGTAGCTTCTGAACGTTCACACGCGAGCAATGCAAAACCTGCATCACATACCAGAGTTTGCTAATAAAAAAAAGATTGCAGACTGTAGCTCTGGCGAAAATTGAAAGGCTGGTGCCTTTCCATTTCCCAGCTCGGTCACGTGCGTCTTTAGTTTGCTCTTTCCAATAGTCCTCGCTATCGCGATAAGCATCGAGCGGAACGCCCAAATACTTGCCCGGGGTCGTCGCCCACGGTATGTTGCCGAAATGGTCCGGGTGGGATGGCCACCATCCATGCCAGAGGCCAAGGCACTTGGACCAGTTAACCCCGCTACCTGTGACTTCGCTGAACGCGCGTACACACCCGACAGCTTCACTTATGCTCCCCTGATCAACCGTAAATACTGCAACGTCATCTGCATAGGCCAGCAGCTTAACTTCAGCTGCTTGTAACCTAAAGCCATTAATACTATTGTTTTCTATGATTTTCATGCACAGCGTTTCGATGTAAATACAAAACAAGAGAGGGCTGAGGGGGCAGCCCTGACGCACCGAACGCTGCACGCTAATGGGGGCCCCCAAACTCTTGTTAACAATCAGTCTCGTCGTGCAGTTTCGATACGCCAGGGCTACACCCTTACGGATAACTGAACCGACGTTCACATGGTCTAAAACGGTAAACAAAATTTCATGAGAAACACAATCAAATGCCTTTTCAAGGTCAATCTGAAGCATCGCTACTCGCCCATTGATGTCGTCACAGCTTTCAAGCACACTGCGCGCTTTGTGAATGTTGGAAAAAATTGAGCACCCTTTGATTTCACATGTCTGGTGGGGTCCAACAATATCCGATATCACTGTCTGCAGTCTACGCGCCAATACCTTCATAAAAATTTTGTAGTCCACATTAGTGAGTGCTATGGGTCGATATGCTGTAACCAATTGTAATTTCTCTATATCATCCGTTTTAGGTATGAGCACTGTATGGGAGATCCCAAAAGACGGAGGCAATACGTTTATTTTATAGGCTTCATTGAAAATTGTACACAGCACTGGGGTAATTTCGTGCTTAAATTCTTTATAAAATGCCGCACTGAATCCATCTGGTCCTGGTGATTTTCCTAGGGTTAACTGATCTATCGCGTGCTCTACCTCACTGTGAGTTATTGTTAGTTCCATTTTCTTTTTGCTTTCTTCGTCAAGCCGTGGCATTGCACCAAGAAACTGATGCGTAAAGGCTACTGCGTCTACAGGAGTCGAAGAAAAAAGCCTCTGGTAGTATTCATTAAAGGCTTCTTTGATGTGGTCAGTGTCTGCAGATAAGATATCCCCCCATTCTATTTTACCGATGTGATTTCTTTCAGCGCGCGCTTTTTCTAGACCAAGAGCACGTTTCGATGGCGCTTCCCCAGCAGCTGTGTCTTCCGCCCTTGCCCTCACTAGTGCTCCGCGATAACGCCGTTCTTCCATAAGCTCTATCTTTTGTTTTGTTTTCCTGACATCTTCTATCCATTTCCCAGGCTCTTTGCATTCCTGCTTCATCAGCGTTTGAAGCAGTGCCCTTAGCTCAGCTTCGTCTTGTTTTTCCTTATAATGGATACATGTCGCCCTTTCTATTGTTTTGATTTTTAAAGATTCTTTACTTAGCTCCCACTGTTGCCAAATCTTCAGGTTCTTGCGCGGGTTTATTTTACCTATTTCATCCTTTACTGCTCTGCAGTAGATTTCGTCTTGAAGAAGCGTGTTGTTTAGCTTCCACATTTCCCACGAAAATGCCTTGCTTCGGTTCACACTTCCCAGGCAGCACTCAACTAAACAGTGGTCTGAGAAGGAGCTCCCACAACTTCATAATGGTTGCAAACAGGGGCAAGGTTGACTGATGCGTAAATGCGGTCCAGCCGTGCATGGCTTGAGCCCTGGAAATGAGTGAACTGCACTGTCCGCTCACCCTCAATAAGTTCAGCCACATCCTCAAGGTTTCCGCTCTCGATCATTCGCATCAACACTTCAGTGCTCCTGTCTCGAAACCCCCGGATGCTTGACCTATCGCGCGCATTAAGAACACAATTGAAGTCGCCTAATACAATGAGCCGCCTCTCCGTACAAAGGTGCTCTTGGAGGCTTTGGAAAAAGGCAACCCTTTCCTCAACCACATTCGGCGCGTACACAGTAACAATGCGCCACTCATTGCCGTTCAGACAAAAATCAAGCACAATACACCATGCCAGCTCGGTAGTTTGGAATGAACAGAGGCGCGTCTAGTGAATACGGTGTCTTCGCTCACTGCCATTCTCCTCCCTTCCCTTCCAGCGAGGTTTAGGTGTCCACCGAGATATGAGGGACAGATACATTTCCTTTCCTCAAAAACCAATTTACCGACGAGCGAGGGAGGCGTAGAACCAAATGGGCGATGGCGTTCTATGGACTCCCTGGCAGCGTTGCAAGACGCTGTCGCGTTCTGCTCTTAGAGGCGAAGCTTAACATCTTAACCACACATCAGTGACCACACTTTAGGTAAGAAAAGTGCACCCCCCTGAATTTTGACGGGTGTCCACCGAGATATGTGAGACAGTTACTGTGTAATTTCCTTACGGGCCATCTTTGTCTTTCTTCTTTCACTCCCAATTCCTCCCTTCCTCTAGGGTGCGGTTCAGGTGTCCACCGAGATGAGAGAGAATTACTGCGCCATTTCCTTTCCTCAAAAAGCGTTGCGTTCAAACGGCAAAGCATCGCGCGGAACGGGTGGTGGCGTTCCGTGGACTCCCTGGCAGCGCTACAACACGCTGTCGCGTTCCACTCCTAAAGGCGAAGCTTAAGCGTAATTAATCAGCAGTTAATTAGTATTCAGGCTCTAATCAGTAATTAACCATTAATTAGTGATTTGTCATCACTTAGTAATTAGTACTCAATTACATGTGACGCCACCAGTGCCACAGAAGCAGGCAAAGTGATGCGGAAAACGCTTTCGCCTCTACCCACTTTACACAGTCAAAGTGCCCCCTGATTTTTTTGTGTTGTTGATCAATTAAAATTAGTAGCATAATTATTTTATGCCTGAGGCTGTTCTACTTTGATTATATATGAAGTAGCCTTAGTCGCTTTGGGACGTTAAACCCCATAAACCAAACCAAACCATTATATATGAAGTAGAACAAAGACAACCTCAGGAATAAAATGATTTACATAGCCCATTTTACATTGAACATTAGCAGAAATTAAAAATTGGCAATGACTCAGCTGTGTTAAGCCTTGATATACAAGCGAAAAGCTGCAGTTATGCTTGGTTTGACGTCATGGCTGTCGCAGTTCGCGCACAATGCACTGGGAGCACCACGATAACGGTGGAGGCGTTCGGCCGTCCACACACTGCCTGTACAGAGGCGTAGGAGGAGACGCGCGTGTATTGAATACGGTGGTGGTGGTGGTGAAAACATTTATTACGAATGAACAGGAGGTATGTTTGGATCAGCCCGTAAGGGACCGATCCTTACAAACACTAGGTGGAGGTCCCTAGTATGGGACCCCAGTGGTGGTTGCCGCCGCCCGGGCGCGCCCGACTAAGGCTTGTTGGGCCTGTAAGTCGTGGCAGCCGAGCAGGGTCCCAGTCCTCCCGGGTTACTGTCTTAGAAGGTTGCTGGAAACATATCATTCCAGAAATAGAGGACGATAAATGGAAGAAGTGCGGAGCGAGAGGGTCCCTCGACCACATAATATGGGAGTGTAGCCAATCCCCAGGCAGGGCAAACAACATTAATAGTAGAGACGCCTGGGAGACCTTGCTCCGGTGCCCGGACCCTGAGCTCCAGCTCACCGCCGTCCGACTGGCTGAAGAGGCCGCCGGGATACAAGAGATCCTGGCCAGCATCTGACGGGACTACCCCATGCGGCTGGATCTCTCCTGATCCTCCTCCCTAAACTGAGGGTATAGGACAGGGGAGGTCTGGATGAGGTAGTCTCATTCTGTTGGACAATAAAGGTTTTTCACTCACTCACTTTAGAGACATGTACTGTGGTGTTGATTCCTTTCGGGTGTACACCAAGATATGAGAGATAGGCATTTCCTTCCCTTAAAACCAATTTTCATTTCATTTCATTTTCCTTAAGGCCCTTACGGCGCCGGAGATATGAGAAAGACAGGCGTCGTTTCGTTTCCTTAAAACCAATTTTCTTTTCATTTTCCTTCCCTTACGCGCCTCGGGTGTCCACCGAGATATGTTTTTCCTGGCGCACTGTTTCTTTTATGTATTTTTTATTTCTGATATTTTATTTATTTCATTACTTTTTGTATTCTCGTTTGTGTGCTTATTTTTATTCTTTTTTTTTTTACTACGGAGTGTGCGGCCACCTGCGTTGCGCGTGACGTCGCTCGGTTGCGCGCATGCGCAGAAGTGGCAAATCTGGCCTCTGGTTCACGCCAAGCGCGGTGTTGACGATCCTTGTGAACCGCTTCAAAAAAATTCCGTGTGCTTTTCATGTTTACTGGGGAGACGCGCCTCAGCAGTCGGGAAGAGCGGACGTGTCTCACGTCAGGTCCACCGAATTTAATGTTCCTTTCCCGAAGCATTTGCCGAAGCGCTACAGCACCATCTGGCTACACTTCCAGAAAAACGAGGTGGCCGCCCACCCTTGTTCAGGTGGGACCATTTCCTCAAATCCTTCGAGAATTTGAAGACTAAGCGGATCGCGCGAGTTGCTAAGCCTAACAGTTAGGCCACGACTCAGCTGCCCGCCGCGGCTCTGCGGGCAAACTCTGCCGCATACCATGACGACTCTGACGGGATACGACTCGGAGGGGATGCAGATCGTCACCATGCCACAGGCGAAAACCCCAGTTTTCCACAAGGTTACGGAGGCAATTATCTAACGCAAGATAGAAGAGTGGGAACGCGCATCAGCCCGTCACAACCACTCGGCACGGCAGAAAGGTCGAACGCCAGATGGACGCGTCACTGCGGCAGGGGATACGCCGCTGCAGCAGACGCCCCGCATGCAAGTCAAGCGTTGGAAGCCTCCTCCGCAGCCGCGTCTGGACAAGCAAGATGCAGTGATCATAATCAAACCTAAAGGAAAGCTGGATCTCAGCAAATTCAGGCGAAGCAACGCGGTCGGAAACGCCTTGCACATTGCAGCTGGCGTCGACAAGGGCTCAGCCAAGCTCAGCGTTTGGCCCATATGGGAATAGAACATCGTCGTCGGGGTGCGAGACGCCCAAATAATCAGAAAGATCCTGGCAATTCAAGAAATTCAGCTTGGGGACAGGGCACACGCAGTGTACTCCTACCTCCGCCCCTCCGACGACACTTGCAAAGGAGTAATGCAAGTGGACCCGAGGATTTCCAACGAAGACATCACGAAAGCGCTTCGCTTTCCGGACGCACCAGTGGTGAGAGTGAGGAAATTAGGTTCCTCCAACGCGGCGGCCATCACGTTTGGAGGAAGAAAGGTTCCGTTCCACATCTTCCACTACGGTGAAGCGGTTCCTGTACGCCTATACAAGAAAACAACGCCAGCCTGCGCACTGTGCGGGAAACTTGGAAACCGGGCGGATGTTTGCCCCCTTGCCCTTCGAAGTCAAGATGTCCGCAGTGCGGTCAGCAAGATGTTCCAGAATCCCACGACTGCCAACCCAAGTGCACGGTCTGCGAAGGTCCACATCCCATGGGGTCGAATCAATGCAAGTACAAGTACCGAACATCACAAACAACCAAGCCCAAGACAGGACAAGTCAACCACCGGTCAAGATCCAGGCTTCGGAACCGGTCCGGCAGCAGAGGTCCATCGAGCAGCGGGGACCGACTGACCCACCAGGACCAGTCCAGCAACAACTCAGCACCACCCGGCTCACACTCTTCAAGCAATGGACCTGGGACTACCGATAATGTGTCGCACAACAACGGCAGTCGTCCAGCCGAGAAGACAACAGGACCCCATAACAAGGAGCAGCGCAACGGCAGCAAGGTGAGCTGGGCAGATGTAGCTGCCTCCTCCCCCGAAGTGTTGGCTTACAAACGACTTAAAGCAGAGACTGAACAGCTAAAATTAGAAAATAGCACATTGAAACAGCAGCTAGGCATCGCAGTCAATCCAAACAACACATTACCTCCATCGACGCAACAGGCATGTCCGATGGAAGAAAATAGGGCAGAGCTACACCCTCCGTCTCCACACCAGTTAGATGCTAGCACCCCCGAGAGGCAAGCAACTACACCAGACACACCCCATCAGGCACCAACTCTGCAGGCACCACCACCGCAGGCACTAAAGCAGCAATATACAGAGCACCCCCAAACCCAGGAACGCATCACTCGCTTGGAAAAAGCAATTCAAGACCTTATTGAAAATAAATTACAAATTATGATCGAGACGACAATCAAAAGCATGTTCGAATCACTTATTAAACTCATGATGGAAAACCTCGAACCAGTTCTAATAAGGAGGCAAGCGCAGGAGATTAGAATTGACCGCAAACTTCAGGAATTATCAGATGTTTCTCACAACAAGGGCACAAAGCTACAAGGTAAAATGGGAACTTGTCGCCTGCTAAGCACTGAGCTAGATCTACAACCTGCGGGTGGTGGTGGTGGTGAAAAACTTTAATATGCAAAGAGAGTTTGAAGGTCAAAAAACCCTGCTACATGGTCGGTATCCTTAGTCCGGGACACCGCACGACGAGGCCCCGTCTCGCGCCCGCTTGACCAGAGCCCTTTGGGACTCCAGTGTGGAGCAATTGAGGAGGGCAGTCTCCCATGCCTCTCGGGTGGGGGAAGGGGGAAAGTGAGGATTCTGAGTACATGCCCACACCATGTGAAAGATATCGCAGATCTCTCCACAGTGTGGGCAGCGCCCATCTGTGTTCGGATCGAAGTGTTTTGCTATGGTAGGACAGAGAAGAGTTCCTGTCTGCAGGCGCCGCAGAGTTCGCTCCTGAGGGAGCACCACATGACGAGACCCACGTTTCTAGTGTTCAACATGGCTCCACAACGCAGACATAAACTTTCCTACAGTGGAACTGCAGGGGACTAAAACGGAAGAGGGAAGCATTACAACAATACATAGACTCTCATGCCCATACGCCGCAAGTAATAGCCCTGCAAGAAGTGAATATGGAGGCTAACATCCGAGGATACTCAACACATCAAACAAATCCCTCGACATGCATCTTGGTCCACAAATCATGCACGGCAACCGCTGCAGACCTTAATCTAGACACCGACATCGAATATACCTTCATAAAGCTACTACCACAGCACAGAAACAGCATGGGCACCTACATACTCAATATATATAGTCGCCCCAAACAGCACCGCGTTGCCTTTGACGCGATCTTTCTTAAAGCACTAAGAGAAGCCCAAAAAGCTCCCTTAGCTATAGTTGGCGACTTTAATGCTTCTAGCCCCCTGTGAGGCTACCCGAGGAAAGACGCGAAAGGCAGAAAACTAGCATCTACCATCTCTGACATGGCCTTGACCCTACTCATGGACCCGCAGCACCCGACGCGAGTCGGCACCAGCGTGACGCGGGATACTTCCCCCGACCTCACGCTTGCCCGCAATGGCCGTAACTATGAGTGGCTCAATACGGGAGAAACGCTAGGCAGTGACCACTACGTGCTGCAGACTATCTTCGAAAGTAACAAGCACAGCAAACCACGAGGGCAAGCCAGAATTACAGACTGGGAGACATTCAGGAAGGACACCAAACTAACAACATCAGAACAAATAACCAGTTACGAAGATTGGGCGGCCTCCATTCTCGACCTCAAAGAAAAGTTCACAAAATCCCTCGCCACCACGGAAGACCACCCAGCTGTTGACAACCACCTCCTACATCTTTGGGAAGCCAGACGGGGTCTTATAAAACGGTGGAAAAAACAAAGGCACAATCAGAAACTCAGAATTCGGATCGCCAAGCTTACTACTCAAGCGGAACAATACGCATGGGACCTCGCTCGCACCAATTGGCTAACAAAGTGCGAATCCCTCAAAGGCCGCCTAGACACCAAGGCCACGTGGAACCTTCTGCGATGCCTAATTGACCCTCCGAAAGCAAAGAGTGTGAACAACACAGAAATTTGCATCAAGCCCTACACAGCTTCCAAGGCACAGATCAGGAACTCGTGGATGAACTCACGCGTCGCTATATCTGTACCGCGAGAGACCCACAACCCTACAATAAGGAGTACCGAGGGCAACCGAACGAACACCTAGATAGAGACTTCACTTTGGAGGAAATCATTGCAGCACTAGCAGATATGCGCCGAGGCACAGCCCCGGGACAAGACAAAATTATGGTCGGACTTCTGGCCAACCTCGGCACAGAGGCTCTGCAGCAACTCACGGATTACATAAACGAATGCTGGCGCACTGGCGCCATTCCACAAGCATGGAAAACAGCCAATGTACACTTTATCCCGAAGCCCGGCAAGAAAATCAGCATCGAAAACCTGCGCCCCATATCCCTCACGTCGTGCGCAGGCAAACTCATGGAAAAGGCAGTCCACACCCGTCTCTCTAACTATCTTGAGGACAACGAGCTACTGCCACGCACGATGTTTGGATTCAGGGCACACTTGTCAACCCATGATGTGCTTCTGCAACTCAAACGCGAAGTCTTCGATCCCGCACGCAGAAACAGTAACCGAGCGCTGCTAACCCTAGACCTCAAGGGAGCGTTTGACAATGTTAAGCACTCCACGATCCTCAACAACCTCCACAGCACGAACTGTGGCCAGCGAGTTTACTTATACATCTGCGATTTCCTTACGGACAGAACTGTCAACATTAGCAGCGGCACAAAACAAACAACGCAAGTGAAGATGGGCATGAGAGGCGCTCCGCAAGGGGCAGTACTACCCCACTTCTCTTCAACATTGCGCTCCTAAATCTCCCACCCCTTCGCAATCAGGTACAGTGCATACGCCACGCCCTGTACGCTGATGATATAACCATCTAGACAACCACGGGAAGCATGGGAATGATTGAAGAACAACTACAAACAGCGGCAACAACAGTTCAAAATTATGCATGGGCTTGTGGACTAACCTGCTCTCCCGAAAAATCTGAACTCGTAGTCTTCCGTCAACGCAATAATCAGGACAACATCAACATCTGCGTTGACAACTCGCCCATCAAGGAAATTCAGACCCTCAAGATACTAGGTCTGTACATAAATAACAACGGCAACAACCTCCAGAAACTACGGCTCGTGAGCGACCAAGTCGTCAGGATGATCGCCAGGATAACAACGTGGAAATCAGGGATGCGAGAAAACACTGCGACTGGTGCAGGCTTTCGTCGTAAGCCGCGTCGTCTACGCAGCACCCTACCTCCGCCTCAAGAAGCGTGACATCAGGAACCTCGACATCATAATCAGAACAGTCTACAAGAAGGCCCTGGGACTCCCTCTCGCGACATCGACGGACCGGCTCTTGCGACTCTCCACAACTCGGACTGGCCGACAAGTCCTGAGTGATTTAAACGTCAATTGCCCCCGACAGCTAGACACCAAAACTGACATCCCAGCCTCATGGACAGGACAATTCAAGGCAGCGCCACTACCCAGGAATGTGCACCCCGATTTTCATAATTCAAGACGACAAGCACGAGCCGAAGCTATGAAGAGGCACTACGGCGGCCGCGAGGGCGTGTTCTATGTCGATGCTGCGGGTCCCGAGCAGGGAATGACGGCCGTCGCGGTGGTGCACCAAGATACAACAGTCGACGGACTAGTACTGGCTAGCCAGGACATACTGGCTGCGGAAGAAGTGGTGATTGCTCTAGCTGCAACATACACTAGCTCAGAATACATTCTCACAGATTCACAGACAGCGTATTGCAATTACCTCAGGGGCAGGGTCGCACCGCTAGCAGCTAAAATCCTGCAAGATAGCTACACCCATGGCTACCAACCCACACACAAACACTTAATATGGGTACCAGGTCACCAGGGCATCCATGCCTCAGCCCGAGCATTTCTCCCCCAGGCACCCAGTGTAGATGCCGTGGACCCTCCTACCCTACTACTCACTTACAATGACATACTTCAGCACTTAAGATTATCCCGTCGGGTCTATCCTCCGCCGGCTAAGACACTAGATAAAGGCGAGGAAGAACACCTCCGAAAGCTACAGCCCAACACTTACAACAACCCACGAAGACTACATGCCATAGACCCGGAGTCATTTGACTCACAATGCAAATTCTGCGGGGAGAAGGCGGACCTGTACCATATGGTATGGACCTGCCAATGAAATCAGGCGATCACTGTTAATAACCAGCCAACGCAGGAGGGGTGGGAGGCAGCTCTGACCATCTCGGACGAAAAGAGAAAAGAAACTCATCGAAAGAGCCCGGAAAGCAGCCTACACCAATGGGGTTCCGGACTGAGAGCTCCAACCGTCGCTACAACTTCCTAAACTATTTCATTAAAATATTTTCACCACCACCACCTTTCATGTTTACGGAGACATTTGGCTTCCTTCGCGCCGCAATGTTACCGTTCCCAGTCTGATGTCTGCCTCAGGGAATTTGCCAGCGATATAAGACATTTAGAACAGGGTGTCCCTATCGGTTAATGGGATAGGATATTAGGAGTGCTCCATTACGCATGCGCAGGACAATTACCCAATGAGCGTCAGTGTCCTGCGCCTGCGCCCCAGCAAACCACAAATCTCCCACAGATGTCCAGATTAAGTCTGAACATCTACGTACTGAGGCAAAATCTCTCAGACGTCTTATTTACCAACCTTTTTTCGTGGAAAAGCTGGAGACGTGCCCACGACATTATAGCTGACTTGACCTAGACTCCTCGTAGATATTACTTGTCACGTCCTGGGAATGTAAGTGAGATATAATTTAAGAATTCCATAATTTTTAATCGTTCGATATTTCGTGTTGCCTTACTGCATTTAAAGTTCGAAATTGCTGTTGACTACAAATTGAAGGCATGAACAGCGCTGCCTGTGTTTTTGTGTTTTCGTGCTAACATCACGGCAACATTATCCAACCTAAAAAGAAGAAAAAGTATGAGAAGTAGTAAAGACAAATCTGAATTCACACCAGGTTTCTGACTCAACTGTACGCAGGTGGTTCGTCTATCCCCTAAAAGTAGCCAAAGAAAGCAGCCGGAATTTAAGAAGTTAATAATTTAGTTGTAATAAATGCCGTTTTTTTTATTTGTCCAGCTCCGAGCCACCGGGAAGCTGTTTTCACCGCCATGGAAAGCACGCCGCCAACAGCAATGGAAGTGGACGCAGTGTGCGGTCTCGAAGGAAGCACCACGACTCTGCCGCCTCATCTGCGCCTTTCTTGCACCCGGAGCCCAGAGAGACCCGTCTGCCAGTTGCTGGGGCACCTGGGATCCTGCAACGAACTCCTTCGCCTCTTGTACCTCCAGCTGCGAGAGGACGAAGTCGATGAACTGGGCGACCTGCAGCTCGTGGCGAATGATTTACCCGAATACGCGTTGGAATTGGAATCGGAACACTTGAGACCCACTGCCGTTGACCTCCTGGAGTGGCTGCTGCTGCGGCATCGATGTCTGGTCTCTGTCCAGCTTAACGATGACGTCCTTATGAGCACCCGCCTCAGACGAGCCCTGGTACGGAGTCCCGGGGTGCGAAAACTGAATGTAAAAAAATGCCTGCATATTTTTATAGGGCAATACTCCATTCTCGAACTCATCGCATCGATGGAACCCATCGAAGAGGTGGTATTTTCCCGAGCAACGACCACATCAAATTTTCGTGTGGAAGACAAAGGGTTTCGCCTCGTTCACGCTGGTACCAGGCTCACAACACTTGACGTAGCATTGGTTGGAATGAAGGAGGGCGTAGCTACGCAGTTGGTGGCACAGCTCAAAAATAATCAAACCGTTACCACACTCTCCGTTTCACGGGACATCTTCAGGCTTGGTAGTTTCGTCGAATACTTGACCAAAGAGAATCCGACGCTCAAAACACTTGTTCTCTTCTCATCTGATCCGTCCGAAAGGGAAATTTTGCAGAGCCTAGTCGATGCCATTTGCACAGTAACAACCCTCGAGGAACTGACCGGAGTGATGAACTTCGGTGGCGAAGAACAGGTCCCCATTTTCGGTAAAGTGCTCTCCCGAAGCAAGAACCTAAAGCGGATGTGCTTGACATGGCCTATGGCGCTGTTCCGAGACGAATACTCACTCCATTCCATCGTGTGGACTGACAACCATCCAGTAAGCACTAAAGCGTGGCTGCCTTCCTTGAAAAAATACTCTGTCCTGGACATGCTGGTCAGGCGCTTTTTTCCCTGCGAGGCCTCCTGCGACGCTTTCTTCGGAGCCATGACGCAGAACAGGACTGCAATGAATGCCGCCGTTGTGGATTTATCTTCACGAAGAGGCTTTAAGGAGCTGTGCGGAACATTTCCTTCCCTCGGATCGCTTCACGTGTGTTGCGCCCCCCACACCATGCTAGTCCAGAGCCACCTTTTGGATTCCACCAGTGTGTCGATACCCGCGGACTGCTCGGACGTAACTTCGCTATCAGCTGCTCCCCGTGGCGTAGACCTTCCCAGTGTGCTTAGCGACCTCGACTGGAGCGATTACATCACCTCAGTCTCCTTCCGCATTGCTTGCAAATTGTTTGACCCAGGTAGTTATGACTCCCTGATCGCATTTATACAAGGGGCTGTTAATCTTAAAGCAGTCTGCTTTATATTTTACTCGAGTTTTCCCCCTGAAGTGCTTGAACGTGTTCGAGCTGACCAAAGTGCCATGATCAAAGCGATTGCGTCGAACACCAGCATCCACACTCTCAGGTTGATGGGCCTGGACTTGGACGAAACCGAGTGCAAGATGCTCGTCGAAGCCATCGTGCGCGGCCCGTATTTTAATCATATCTGCGTGGATTTTAGAAGCGCCAATGTGTTTTTCCTACAACATTTGGCACCAGTGGCGGCAAGTAGCTGCAACATGCTTGGCGTGCAAGTGCACCACCTTCGTGGAGCCGAGCAAGAACTTGTCGCTATTAAGGAGGTCACGAGACGCAACTCTAGCCTCTTCATTCGGGCAGTTCGCTTCGTGATGGGCGATCAGACAAGCTATTGCGTGCGGGCGCTGGAGTTTGTGTCGCAGCATCCGATCCTCGTTGAAATGATTCAAGAGAGGTCGGCGGATAGCCGCGATGAAGCGAAGATGATGATAACACGAGCCCTGTCTACAATCGCTAGCATGAGCCAGTTCATGAGGGCGGCCAGCGTGGTGAAGAACAGGGTCGAGTGCTATGCTCGGCAAGACCGCCAGACGCAGCTGGACGACCTGAATGACGACTGCTGGTTGCACGTGAGGAAGTACCTGAAGGTGGCGGACATCTTGGAACCGCCCCCCATGAATGTCTAGGTGGTCACCCAGATTAACGCCGAAGTGTGCAGTTCCTCGTTTTACTTTCTTTACCTTTAGTTCGTTCAAAGGTGATGTACGGATTTCTTGGTTTATCGAGCAATGACAGCTGACCGGCCAAAAATAAAGTTCTTTTTGCCCGCAACCACTGTACCTGCTGTCCCTCTTGGAGATGCCGCTGGAAGACTTTCTGAACATTGTGAGTAAAACGTTGCGGGACTCTTATGCTGCGCTTATGAATTGACGCGACAGCGTACGCAGTCTGGTGTGTCATCCGATGATGATGCGCCTATTTGGAATTTTTTTTTTACAAGACTCTTTTCTTAAGACGATGATATACACCGATGCTTAGCATCAGCAAACACTGACTTTCCATTCTGAGCAGTTTGGTACATATGAACGCATTTTTCATTTTTTCAATTGTTCCCAATAATAAATTGATAAATTGGGCACACGAAATTTCTTAATTAGCATCATCAAGGATTGCTTTTTCATTGTGAGCATTTTGACACCATCGAACCCCTTTTTTCCAATTTTTTTCATTTATTTAATTAATCACTTACAATGATTTCAGTAACTCGTCACTGCCTATCATACACACACCAAATAATCATCAATCACTAGAACCTCGAATTACCACGATATGATTTTTTGTACGCAGCCCTGATTAGTGTCGATGCCTACTACTACGCCGACGGCTTTTCGACCGAATAAGCTGTATACGCTATTGCGTAGAAATTCTAATCTAAACTATACTGCTGACCTTGGAAGCTTGAGAAGACATGCACGATCCATGCCCTCAGGACAGCAACTGATTGGAAACGAGAGTCCCTGCGACCGCATCGGTCTCGGTGACGTGTTCTGTCAGTGTGACATGGCAGGCCATCCGTTTTGGCTTGGGCGCCGTACCTGAATCTGCAGGAGTTGCAACATGGGCATGTTTTTGCTTTCATGGTCATAATTGGCAAGGTCTCTGATATGCCACATACAGGGTTAAACATATTTCTTAAGACGACGTTAAAAGTTTTGAAGTGTCAGTTTAACTGTATACTACAAGCTACAAAAAAATGGCGGGGGTACAACGTGGCTTGAACCTACACTATTAGAAAAAAAGGTAGTAGTACTTACTAAATTTTGGGGTACTCACTGGCTGTCACATATGCTACTACCCTGTTAGTAACTGCAGTTAGTACGGGAAGGTCACTAACAGTTACTAACCCATTGAGTTAGTAACGGCTGCTACCTGCAGTTATAAAAGGAAGCTAGTAGTATTTACTAAGGATGTGTTCAAATGTTTAAGCACCGCCCGGGCACAGTACAGTGTTAGTGAGAATTTTGATGAGGAGGCGCTCGTCAGTGCGATCCAGACCGTTACAAGGGGCCGGGTAATGCCTGTGCTCCTCCTTGTAATCGGTGATGCGTTTGAATGTAAGGACCAGATTGTCTGATTGGGAGTAGGCTTCGGTGGTGGCAATTGCCACCATGCTGAGCTTTTCTTTCTTTATTTTTTTGCTCTTGTTATTATTTTTTTATTTTGTTTTACTTTTTAATTTTTTTTAAATTTCAATTTAAATTTTTAATTTTTGCGCGGTGCAGCGTCGATCCGCTGGGACAGCAGCGACGAGCTAGCTGAATTGGGCCCCAGTTTTCTCTCCGTCTGGCGTGACGTCACAACAGAGGTCAAGCTAAAGGTCAAACGAGGATCCGCCGGGACGACGCTGAAGGTTTGGTTTATGGAGTTTAACGTCCCAAAGCGACTAAAGCTATGAGAGACGCCGTAGTGGAGGGCTCCGGAAATTTCGACCACCTGGGGTTCTTTAACGTGCACTGACATCGCACAGTACATGGGCCTCTAGAATTTCTCCTCCAAAGAAATTCTAGCCGCCGCGGCCGGGATCGAACCCGCGTCTTGACTGGGATCGAACCCGCAGCTGTGACTGAAGGCTCAAAACATAGCACAGTATTGCTTTTGCAATAAAAATTTAAAAAAAAAGAAAAGCTCAGCATGGTGGCAATTGCCACCACCCCGTTTCAAAGGGGGCGCTCCCGTCCGTCCGTCCGTCTTCGCAGTTTTCCCCCTTGAAGTGCATTTAGATCCCCGTGTTGACCAAAGTGCAGTCGTCCATGCACTTTATTCATGGAGGACCACAGAAATCTGTTATTAATGCGTTAGTATTAGAAGTCCCACTATGAAGAAAAAAATGGCTGAGGCTTAACTTGGTTAAGCCTGGAGAATGCGAAGCATCATCGTGTCGTGTAATTTGGAGGCGCACAACCACAGCGACGGCGCGAGGTAGGCCCCCGTTTCTCCACTGTCGTGACGTCATCGTGTCACGTGGTGTGATGTCATGTATCACGTGATTTGGAGGCGCACAACCACAGCGACGGCGCGAGGTGGGCCCCCGTTTCTCCACTGTCGTGACGTCATCGTGTCACGTGGTGTGACGTCATGTATCACGTGATTTGGAGGCGCACAACCACAGCGACGGCGCGAGGTGGGCCCCCGTTTCTCCACTGCCGTGACGTCATCGTGTCACGTGGTGTAGCATCATCGTGTCACGTGATTTGGAGGCGCACAACCACAGCGACGGCGCGAGGTGGGCCCCCGTTTCTCCACTGTCGTGACGTCATCGTGTCACGTGGTGTGACGTCATGTATCACGTGATTTGGAGGCGCACAACCACAGCGACGGCGCGAGGTGGGCCCCCATTTCTCCACTGTCGTGACGTCATCGTGTCACGTGGTGTGACGTCATGTATCACGTGATTTGGAGGCGCATAACCACGGTGAAGGGCTGGAGTGGTAGCTAAAGTAGTATGCTTCGCATAAAAATGGTGTTGCGCCTAGACCAACCCAGCAGGTGGCTACAGTGGAAGACAAAGGGCCAGTCAGTACGAATCAGCTTTGACTGATTAATGCGCTAAGCTAACAACCTTAGCTCTTCAAGTAAGAAGGCATAACACTAAAGCATTGTCATTGCGTAATGATAATTCCGTAATTTTTGTCTCCTGCCGAGGCAGTCTTGCTGCTGTTAGTGCAGCCTCGAAGGCACTTAATTGGGTGCCAACTGCTCTATCAGGCACTGTATTTGTGTGAACAGGCGAGCCGCGTCTAGCGCGCCGCACAGTTTCGCCAATGACAAAATTCCAGGCAGTATTTAGCATCTTCGTCAGCATTGCATGCATTGGATGATGTTTCACCAGTAACAGAGGCAACGACGTCACAATCAGGCCACACTGGAGAAGCCTGAAGTGCTCTGTCTATGTCTCTAAACATGCAAAGGGAGACAGCTGCCACAACGCCTCCCTGTCGCAAAACATCTGTGAGGAGCCCTTGACTGGTGTCGTCGCCGGCGATGATCAGCACTCGGAGCTTTGCCCCGAGACGCAGGGGGGGGGCCTATGTTGGGGAAGCACTAGAGGTGAGAAGTGCGCTATCCATGATGACACCAATGATGCAATAACGCAACGAGATGGGGCAAAATCATAACTGTGCAGTGATGTACTGATCACATGCGTTTTTTTTTTCTTCACATCTGCATAGTATCATAATACGTGTCGCACAAGTAATTAATGCATGTAATGGTAATGTATGTAAGTGACAAAGAAACAAAAAGCCAGATAAGACCAGATATTTTATTGTACTTTTGAACAAGTCACTGACTGCCAATGTGAAATTTCGTGAAGCTTAAAATTAACTGCTAACATTTGGACAATACCAATGTGAGCATTTAACTACAGCCTCTTATTCCTTTTTTTACCCTCACACCAATTGTGGTCCCCAAAAAAACAACATTCAAAGATAATTGGCCAGATCCACCTTCATACACACTTTCCCACCATATTACGTCCAACTGCATTAAGAAATAAATTGATGAGATCTCCGACACAACTGAACTTTTGATAAAACGATTATGACAGCGAATTTCCCTGCTTGGATGAACGCATTAAGGCCCATCTCCATGGACACATCCGAGGCGCACCAGCGCAGCGCCTACGCGTACCAGCGTACGCCGGAGCCGGACTGCGCATGCGCGACGTGCCGACGCGAGCCGGCGCTGGCGCTTGGCAAATATCTGTCCATGTCAGATATTCGTGCCTCTCTTGCGCCTCGCTCGCGCCGGCGCCGGAAGTGACTCGCTGGTTTGCGGTCGGTGTAACCAATCAGAGAACGTAGTTCTCTCGGCATCCGGTACGGCCCTTCGCGCCGTTTGCTTCGCAGAGACGAGCTGAACGCGGTAGCCGCGACAGGCCATCGAGTTGCATGTGTTTTTCGACGCTTGTCGCGGTGCGGCGCTGGGCGCGTAAGCGCTGCGCTGGTGCGCCTCCGATGTGTCCATGGAGATGGGCCTTTAGTGCAGTTGCTTTGTTCATTCATGACAGCCGCACCTCCAAAGACAAACACAGCTTTTAGCACAGTGTTTACATTGAGCGTGCGGCTTCAAGAATGGGTCACAAGAATCGAAAATGCCGGTAAAACGTATACACAGAACACACAAAAAAATAGCCTATGCCACACTGACACTTTCCCACCATATTACATCCAACTGCATTAAGAAATAAATCGATGAGATCTCCGACACAACTGAACTTTTGATAAAACGATTATGACAGCGAATTTCCCTGCTTGGATGAAAGCATTAGTGCAGTTGCTTTGTTCATTCATGAAAGCCGCACCTCAAAAGACAAACACAGCTTTTAGTAGTGTTTTACATTGAGCGTGCCGCTTCAAGAATGGGTCACAAGAATCGAAAATTCCGGTAAAAGGTATACACAGAAAACACAAAAAAATAGCCTATGCCACACTGTTAGCTTATACACACATCAGAACTAGCTGTTCATTCTCCTCATGTGGTGTTGATGGCACAGTCCTGTCACAAAATGTACACAGCACTAGCAGCTGCTAAGAGAAAAAAAAAAAACGTAAACACTGTTTAGTAATAAATCTGGGTTTGTGGCTGGGCTAGTTCACTAACAGCTGCACTTGAAGCCAGCTCTACCGACTGTTGCGCAAATCAGAGAAAATCGAAAAAAAATTCTTTCGGCTTAACCGCGCGTTTGTTTGGGCTCAAATTTCGCACTGAGGTTGCATTTAGTGGTCAGTTTTGTTTTATACTACGTTTAGGTGGGGTACTTGCCTGATTCGGGCAGAATTATTTGAAAATCCCCATCGTCTGTGGCGACGGAGAACCAAAATCAAAAGACTTCGCAGCGATGGTACGCGTAGCGCCATCTCGCAGCCATCGGAGAAACGAGCTCCCCTTCTAGCCACCATGCTACCGCCCTCCGCGGCGGAGAGCTCGTTTCTCCGATGGCTGCGAGATGGCGCCACGCGTACCATCGCTGCGAAGTCTTTTGATTTTGGTTCTCCGTCGCCACAGACGATGGGGATTTCCAAATAATTCTGCCCGAATCAGGCAAGTACCCCACCTAAATGTAGTATAAAACAAAACTGACCACTAAATGCAACCTCTGTGCGAAATTTGAGCCCGAACAAACGTGCGGTTAAGCCGAGAGAATTTTTTTTCGATTTTCTCTGATTTGCGCAACAGTCGGTAAACCAGATAATGTGCTGCACAAAAAAAAAAGAAAACAGGCTAACAAAGCAGAACACACATCATAACAGGACTCATCTCTGGCATATGAAATGACCTGCAATGCATTGCACAACCAGTCACTTCCACACACATCAAACACATATGAAACACAAACTGGCAACAATCTGCAGTACCTCGACTTTCTTGGTACTAATGCATTGTCACGTGCTGAAACAGCAGCAAAAAATTTTTTCTCTTGCCACTGATTAAACAGAAATCTCTCTATACATAGCAATAATCCAGATTCATTTCAAACAAGGTTCTTCAAAAATTAAAGCCACCCTATTGCCTGCAATGCACATGCTGAAAGCTAGATACACTGCAAAACCTTACAACAACTGAATGCATAAACCACTGTACAGAGACAGAGAAAAAAAAACTATATATACAATGACAGTGAAAGATGAATTTAAAAAAAAAATTCATCTTTCAAAGATGAATTCAATGTTAAAATAAGATGGGTTCTTGGCAGGCAGAAAGTTGGTTCAACTTAAGGGGGGACATGGGTCTTAAAACATTTTTTTTTATTTACAGACCAAATGCAATGAGAAGACTTGTTCAGTTTTTTCTACTGATTTCAAATATGCAATTTGTTTATTTCTAGGCCAATTAGTTCCTGAGATATTAATATATATCATGCCATTGTCTGCTCAAACAATAGAAAAAAATTGGCCACCCGAAATTTAATTTTAATGTGTGGGTAGATACTACAATGTGTGAGGAATGAAACCCTGGAAGCAGTTTTCAGTTTTTTTTGTCCATGTAGACAAATGGCTTAATAGTTAGTTTCATGTGTGTCATGTGTTTTCTGGCACTGTATGTCTGGTTAACTCACTTGAAAACTAACTATTAAGCCCATTTGTCCACACGGACAAAAAACTGAAAACTGCTTCCAGCGTTGCATTCCTCACACTTTGTAGTATCTACGCACGTATTAAAATTAAATTTCTGGTGGCCCACTTTTTCTCTATTGTTTGAGCAGACAATGGCATGATATACAATAATATCTCAGGAACTAATTGGCCTGGAAATAAACAAATTGCATATTTGAAATCAGCAGAAAAAAACTGAATAAGTCTGTACAGTTTCATTGCATTTGGTCTGTAAATAAAAAAAAATGCTCTAAGACCCATGTCCCTTCTTAAACAAGAGCGAAAAACAGCCCAGGAATGCAAACGAGAAAAAGAGAACGACATGGGCGCTAAGAACAAGGTCTGCATCCTTGAGCTGTTTTTCACTTTCGTTTAAAATGCGCGGAGCCAAGCTATTCACACGCTACTTCATGCAACAAAAACACGGTTTCCACACAAATGTGTCCACATGTCATTTTTACAAGTGTACGATCCCAGCACGACGCATGAAATGAGATGCACTTCAGACACATGTGATTTCTGTCAATATACAATGCTGACAGATCGCGTGTGAACACTGCACAGGCAATGCACGTTATTTCTTTGTGTTATGTCACGCCATTCAACAACTGGTACAGTGGAAAACGATGACACGTGCAGAATTCCAAATGTCAGCCCCCGTATTCACACCAGGGAGAACCTCCGACGAAATACCAAACTAAAAATACAAGGCTTGGCAGTCTCGTGCTTGAAATAAAGTTCAAAGTCGGCGCTCTGTGTGTGTCTTTTCTACTGCCTCAATTTTTGTTGAAGCATATCTACCCAAGTCACCATACACAAACCCCAAAGCTAAAACCAAACACCGCATATTTATGCTCCGGTCACAACCATAAAATAACTTTCTCTGCAAAGCACGCGCCTTCTCTTAGACACACTGCCCGAGATTTTCATTTACGAACACATTCCCCCACCTCTCGGATATCCGCTGTGTGTACACTCAGCCTGAAGATGAGAAAATACCACAAAGAAGCAAGAACATGTGCTCAATTCGCTGCAATACACACGACACACTGCTATGCAAATACATGCCAAGTGAATAATAAAACGAAACTCTCCCTCTGACTCTTATCAAGGGAAAGCACTGACTTACAAGAAACTTTTCACAGAAACACAAAAGAAAATGCACTGCAAAGAAATGCGTCGTCTCGGAAGCTAACTCTGAGGCAGTGCATTTCTTTGCAGTGATTTTTCTCACTCGTGACTCTTTTAAGGCGTCGCGGAATTCCTAAAATTCCACGCCCCCTTAAAGAGAAAATTCGACGATTCCCACACATACAATGAGCAAGAATGGTGTTGTGATGAAAACTTAATGATGACGTTCAGCTGCTTTACAAGCTGCACACTTGCATGTCATGTGCTTCACATGTACTGTACAGTATGTACACCAAGCTAACGATCACAATCATGTGAGAAATTGAAACAATCAAAAAGCAAAATTGCAGGCGCTGAGGTCATCTAAAGAAAGGCTACGAAGAAAGGGGTCCAGCTTTCAATGCCTCCAGCTATCTGAAGATCAGGTAGGCACAGAGCTTACGTTGTCATTAACATCAGTTTTAACCAGCAAAACAAATCTGGAGTGTGTCCGTACTCCGACGAGCTAAAACCACGCATCACTCGGGCAGGTACAAACCTGCGGCAATTAGAACAAAAGCAAGATTCCAAGATCCATCTGCACCGCTCCCGAAATTTAGAAAGTTCACAAAATGATTTGAGATCGAACCCTCCCGTAGCCCATGCCCTGGGCAAATGCGATGAGCAACGCGCCGACCAATCATGAATGGCCGTCACGTACGATGGGCTTTCAGAATTTGGCCGGATTACCCAACAACATAAGCTCCGTCTTCCACTGTGCCACATGGTCCCTATAAGACAGAGTTACGATCGTGCAGTAGAAAAAACGAGAGAGAGAGTCAGAGAGAAAAAAAGAGATAAAACACCCCTACACAGAGGCACACACCTTATTCCAAGGTGGTGCGACGAGTTAAGCGGGTGGAATTTTTTTTTAGATGTGCACCGGTTCAAACTGCAAAGCAATGGTGCCGTCATCTCGACGAACGTTTGACGGCCCTCTCAATGGCGATACTGGCGGTCACTGTGCCATTGACACGGGAAAGAAGGCTGCTATCCTTCTCCTGGCTCGTGGAGCGGCCGAAGTTGTCATGGAGTCAAACAGCTCGGCTGACACATCGGCCAAGCTTGACCCAGCAACTGAAACAAAATGGGGAGTAAGAGGTTTTCAGGATCAGTAGGTACCTCATGGTAAGGACACTGGAATATGTGATGTGCATTGCATAATGTATGTACTATCGGGGACAAAAGTGGTGTACTCCATGCAGCGGGAGCCGGAGCAACGAATGGATGGATGGATAGGAGCGCCCCCTTTGAAACGGGGTGGTGGCAATTGCCACCATGCTCAGCTTTTCTTTTTTATTTTTTGTTTACTGTGTTGGCAATTCTCATTAAGAATCGCCACCACCTTTGCCTACGGTTTCCTACAATTCTAACCCTATGCCACATCTCTGCTTTTCAGCCACCAATCCTCCAATCGCTTTTTGCTGACTTCCACTGCAGATTTATTTACATGACCATTGTTATCTTTAAACCCTAGGGCCTCAGGAAGAGTGACTGCGCCTGCATCGACATCCGGATGGATACCGTCACATTTGATTATGAGGTGTTCAATTGTGTCCACAGATCTACCACACACTGCACATGTGTCATCTTCTCCGTTGAATTTCTTTTTGTAGCTGCGCGTTCTAAGACACCCTGACCTAGCTTCAAAAAGTAGGGCACTGCCTCTTGAGTTATCATAGAAAAATTCATTCCTGATCTGCCTTTTCCAGCATCGATATAGTTCTACACTATGTTTCTTTTCCATTGAATTCATCCAATTTTTAACTTCCGCGTTTTTAACCTGTCGTTTAATGCTCTAACGGTAAACTGCGTTGCAATGCCATCTACAGGCGCTATCTCGCACCCAGATAGCCAATGTGCAACCTTTATTATCAACAGGCATGTCGCTTGGCTCGTTTCAATGTTTCAAAAATGCGCTGCCTCCATGACAATTTAGCCACGTGTGCGCGGCCATTCGACGGCATTTGATCACATCATAATGGTGCCAGCGCCGGCTCTCAAGTCATATCTCGAATGCATATTGAAAAATAGAAGACGCAAAAGAAAAGAGGGCCACAAGATTGCTACTGGTGCGGCGCCGCTCGGCATTTTGGCGAGCAAAAGCACAAAACATTGAAACAAGTGAAGCGACATGCCTGCTGATAATAAAGGTCACAGATTGGCTGTCTGGGTCCGGGATGCCGCCTGCAGATGACGTTGCAATGCAGTTTTCCGTTGCTCCGGCTCCCGCCGCGTGGAGTATACCACTTTTGTCCCCGATAGTACATACTATCGTGCTCGTTATGAACTACACCACATGAGCGCTTGGGCAGGTGCTAGCATGGTGTAGTTCATACTGAGCGCAATAGTACACATTATATTGCATTTGTTTTAAATATTTTATGTTCGTGAAAAATATAATGCAGTCACAGGGTTTTGGAGTTGTCGCTCCCAAACTGCGAACAAAAGTGTGTATCACTCAAGTTCTGTGATAGGCAGGGTGATAATTTTACCCATACATACTGGATTCCCTGGCGTCAAGAGAATGCAATGGCATACATTTCGGCAAGTTTCCAGCAGCAAATTTTCTTGGAAGCTCTTTACAAAATACTTGCACAAAAATTACAGAAGTGTCCAAGGAAATCTTTTACATGAAATTCAATGACATATTTAGAATCAGCGTGCAAAAAATATATGTTCCCTGAAGATTTCACAATCTACTACACTAATCAAATTTTGTTTTCAAGATCAGACTCCCCCCTGCCATCTCGGATGAGGTTCATTCTAGGAAGGCTATGCAGCAGTGAGAGCGTAGGAAGCATGGGTGCTAGGCAGTTTACTTGATAATTTTTTTTATCATGTTTTCTAATTTGCACCAACTAGCTCAACTACGCAGCATGGCCAATTAAAATTTTCCCAAGTCTTAACCACTAATTAGGCGGGGTGCGTTTGTGATGTGCGCATTTAACTGTCAAAGGATTTTTGGAACGCGGTGCGTCGGACAGCGGAGCGCCGTGCGCGCCAGCCCCACGTTGCGTGTGACGCAGGCACGAGGAGTGGAAGGCTGATGTGTCAGCAAACCGAGGCGTAGAGGAAGACAGCGCACCACATGTCTGGTCCTTCAAGTGTGGAAGTGGCAGCTGTCGGATGTTGGATCCAAGCTGCCAGTGACTTCCCTTTAATCATCGACTCAAGACCATTGAGTCCCATTCAAGCGTGGAAGTGGCAGCTGTCGGACAATGGATCCGAGCTGCCAGTGGCTTCCCTTGAATCATCGACTCGACCATCGAGACCCATTCAAGCGTGGAAGTGGCAGCTGTCGGACAATGGATCCGAGCTGCCAGTGGCTTCCCTTGAATCATCGACTCGACCATCGAGACCCATTCAAGCGTGGAAGTGGCAGCTGTCGGACAATGGATCCGAGCTGCCAGTGGCTTCCCTTGAATCATCGACTCGACCATCGAGACCCATTCAAGCGTGGAAGTGGCAGCTGTCGGACAATGGATCCGAGCTGCCAGTGGCTTCCCTTGAATCATCGACTCGACCATCGAGACCCATTCAAGCATGGAAGTGGCAGCTGTCGGACAATGGATCCGAGCTGCCAGTGGCTTCCCTTGAATCATCGACTCGACCATCGAGACCCATTCAAGCGTGGAAGTGGCAGCTGTCGGACAATGGATCCGAGCTGCCAGTGGCTTCCCTTGAATCATCGACTCGACCATCGAGACCCATTCAAGCGTGGAAGTGGCAGCTGCCGGACAATGGATCCGAGCTGCCAGTGGCTTCCCTTGAATCATCGACTCGACCATCGAGACCCATTCAAGCGTGGAAGTGGCAGCTGTCGGACAATGGATCAGAGCTGCCAGTGGCTTCCCTTGAATCATCGACTCGACCATTGAGACCCATTCAAGCGTGGAAGTGGCAGCTGTCGGACAATGGATCCGAGCTGCCAGTGGCTTCCCTTGAATCATCGACTCGACCATCGAGACCCATTCAAGCGTGGAAGTGGCAGCTATCGGACGTTGGATCCGAGCTGCCAATGACTTCCCTTGGATCATCGACGCAAGACCATCGAGGCCCATTCAAGCGTGAAAGTGGCAGTTATGACGTTGGATCTGAGCTGCCAATGACTTCCCTTGGATCATTGACGCAAGACCATTGAGGCCCATTCAAGTGTGGAAGTGGCAGCTGTCAGACGTTGGATCCAAGCTCCCAGTGACTTCCCTTTAATCATCGACTCAAGACCATTGAGGCCCATTCAAGCGTGGAAGTGGATGCTGTCGGACAATGGATCCGAGCTGCCAGTGGCTTCCCTTGAATAATCGACTCGACCATCGAGACCCATTCAAGCGTGGAAGTGGCAGCTATCGGACGTTGGATCCGAGCTGCCAATGACTTCCCTTGGATCATCGATGCAAGACCATTGAGGCCCATTCAAGCGTGAAAGTGGCAGTTATGACGTTGGATCTGAGCTGCCAATGACTTCCCTTGGATCACTGACGCAAGACCATTGAGGCCCATTCAAGTGTGAAAGTGGCAGCTATCGGGCGCTGGATCCAAGCTGCCAGTGACTTCCTTTGGATTATCGACGCAAGACCATTGACGCTAATTCAAACGTGGAAGTGGCAGCTATCGGACGTTGGATCTGAGCTGCCAATGACTTCCCTTGGATCATCGACGCAAGACCATTGAGGCCCATTCAAGCGTGAAAGTGGCAGTTATGACGTTGGGTCTGAGCTGCCAATGACTTCCCTTGGATCATTGACGCAAGACCATTGAGGCCCATTGAAGCGTGAAAGTGGCAGTTATGACGTTGGGTCTGAGCTGCCAATGACTTCCCTTGGATCATTGACGCAAGACCATTGAGGCCCATTGAAGCGTGAAAGTGGCAGTTATGACGTTGAATCTGAGCTGCCAATGACTTCCCTTGGATCACTGACGCAAGACCATTGAGGCCCATTCAAGTGTGAAAGTGGCAGCTATCGGGCGCTGGATCCAAGCTGCCAGTGACTTCCTTTGGATTATCGACGCAAGACCATTGAGGCTCATTCAAACGTGGAAGTGGCAGCTATCGGACGTTGGATCTGAGCTGCCAATGACTTCCTTGGATCATTGACGCAAGACCATTCAAGCGTGAAAGTGGCAGCTATCGGGCGCTGGATCCAAGCTGCCAGTGACTTCCTTTGGATTATCGACGCAAGACCATTAAGGCTCATTCAAACGTGGAAGTGGCAGCTATCGGACGTTGGATCTGAGCTGCCAATGACTTCCCTTGGATCATTGACGCAAGACCATTCAAGTGTGAAAGTGGCAGCTATCGGGCGCTGGATCCAAGCTGCCAATGACTTCCCTTGGATCATCGACGCAAGACCATTGAGACCCATTCAAGCGTGGAAGTGGCAGCGGTCCGACGTTGGATCCAAGCTGCCAATGAATTCCCTTGGATCATCAAAGCAAGAACACTGAGGCCCATTCAAGCCTGGAGGTGGCAGCTATCGGACATTGGATCCGAGCTGCCAATGACTTCCCTTAATTCATTGACGCAAGACCATTGAGGCCCATTCAAGCGTGAAGCGGCAGCTTCGGACGTTGCATTCGAGCTGCCAATGACTTCCCTTGGATCATCGACACAAGACCATTGAGACCCATTGAAGCGTGGAAGTGGCAGCTATTGGACGTTGGATCCGAGCTGCCAATGACTTTCCCTGGATCATCGATGCAAGACCATTGAGGCCCATTGAAGCGTGGAAGTGGCAGCTATCGGACGTTGGATCCAAGCTGCCAATGACTTCCCATGGATCATCGACGCAAGACCATTGAGGCCCATTCAAGCATGGAAGTGGCAGCTATGGGACGTTGGATCCAAGCTGCCAATGACTTCCGTTGGATCATCGATGCAAACCATTGAGGCCCATTCAAGCGTGGAAGTGACAGCTATCAGAAGTTGGATCCGAGCTGCCAATGACTTCCCTTGGATCATCGACGCAAGACCATTGAGTCCCATTCAAGCGTGGAAGTGGCAGCTGTTGGACGTTGGATCCGAGCTGCCAATAACTTCCCTTGGATCATCGATGCAAGACCATTGAGGCCCATTCAAGCGTGAAAGTGGCAGTTATGACGTTGGGTCTGAGCTGCCAATGACTTCCCTTGGATCATTGACGCAAGACCATTGAGGCCCATTGAAGCGTGAAAGTGGCAGTTATGATGTTGAATCTGAGCTGCCAATGACTTCCCTTGGATCACTGACGCAAGACCATTGAGGCCCATTCAAGTGTGAAAGTGGCAGCTATCGGGCGCTGGATCCAAGCTGCCAGTGACTTCCTTTGGATTATCGACGCAAGACCATTGAGGCTCATTCAAACGTGGAAGTGGCAGCTATCGGACGTTTGATCTGAGCTGCCAATGACTTCCCTTGGATCATTGACGCAAGACCATTCAAGTGTGAAAGTGGCAGCTATCGGGCGCTGGATCCAAGCTGCCAATGACTTCCCTTGGATCATCGACGCAAGCCCATTGAGGCCCATTCAAGCGTGGAAGTGGCAGCGGTCCGACGTTGGATCCAAGCTGCCAATGAATTCCCTTGGATCATCAAAGCAAGAACACTGAGGCCCATTCAATCCTGGAGGTGGCAGCTATCGGACATTGGATCCGAGCTGCCAATGACTTCCCTTAATTCATTGACGCAAGACCATTGAGGCCCATTCAAGCGTGGAAGCGGCAGCTTCGGACGTTGCATTCGAGCTGCCAATGACTTCCCTTGGATCATCGACGCAAGACCATTGAGACCCATTGAAGCGTGGAAGTGGCAGCTATTGGACGTTGGATCCGAGCTGCCAATGACTTTCCCTGGATCATCGATGCAAGACCATTGAGGCCCATTGAAGCGTGGAAGTGGCAGCTATCGGACGTTGGATCTAAGCTGCCAATGACTTCCCATGGATCATCGACGCAAGACCATTGAGGCCCATTCAAGCATGGAAGTGGCAGCTATGGGACGTTGGATCCAAGCTGCCAATGACTTCCGTTGGATCATCGATGCAAACCATTGAGGCCCATTCAAGCGTGGAAGTGACAGCTATCAGAAGTTGGATCCGAGCTGCCAATGACTTCCCTTGGATCATCGACGCAAGACCATTGAGTCCCATTCAAGCGTGGAAGTGGCAGCTATTGGACGTTGGATCCGAGCTGCCAATAACTTCCCTTGGATCATCGATGCAAGACCATTGAGGCCCATTCAAGCGTGGAAGTGGCAGCTATTGGACGTTGGATCGAAGCTGCCAATGACTTCCCATGGATCATCGACGCAAGACCATTGAGGCCCATTCAAGCGTGGAAGTGGCAGCTATCGGACGTTGGATCCGAGCTGCCAATGACTTCCGATGGATCATCGACGCAAGACCATTGAGGCCCATTCAAGCGTGGAAGTGGCAGCTATGGGACGTTGGATCCGAGCTGCCAATGACTTCCGTTGGATCATCGACGCAAGACCATTGAGGCCTATTCAAGCGTAGAAGTGGCAGCTATCGGACATGGATCCGAGCTGCCAATGACTTGGATCATCGACGCAAGACCA